>NW_004444020.1:9830919-9873164 GCF_000243295.1 Trichechus manatus latirostris
ATGAATTTCTTTATTCCATCCTTAATTTCTTCTATAACCCAGTAGTTTTTGAGCAAGGTGTTGTTCAGTTTCCATGTGTTTGATTTTTTTCCTTACTTTTTCTGTTATTGATTTCTGCTTTTATGTCTTTATAGTCAGAAAAGATGCTTTGTAATATTTCTGTGCTTTGGATTTTGTTAAGGTTTGCTTTATGGTCTACTATGTGGTCTATTTGGGAGAATGTTCCATGTGCATTGGAAAAGAAAGTATACTTGGCTGCTGTTGGGTGGAGTGTTTGGTATATGTCTACGAGATCAAGTTGTTTGATTACAGCATTTAGATCTTCCATGTCTTTCTTAAGCTTCTTTCCGGATGTTCTGTCCTTCACCGAAAGTGGTGTTTTGAAGTCTCCTACTATTATTGTGGAGCTGTCTATCTCTCTTTTCAATGCTGCTAGAGTTTGTTTTATGTATTTTGGAGCCCTGTCATTGGGTGTGTAAATATGTATTATAGCTATGTCTTCCCGGTGTATTGACCCTTTAATCATTATATAGTGTCCTTCCTTATCCTTTGTGGTGGATTTTACTTTTAAGTCTATTTTATCAGAGATTAATTTTGCCACTCCTGCTCTTTTTTGATTGTTGTTTGCTTGATATATTTTTTCCATTCTTTGAGTTTTAGTTTGTGTCTTTAAGTCTAAGGTGTGTCTCTTGTAGGCAGCATATAGATGGATCACGTTATTTTTAATCCATTCTGCCACTCTCTGTCTCTTTATTGGTGCATTTAGTCCATTTACATTCATCTAATTATTGATAGGTATGAGTTTAGTGCTGTCATTTTGATGTCTTTTTTTGTGTGTTGTTGACAGTATCTTTGTTCCACTTAAGTTTCCGTGCTGAGTAGTTTTTCTTTGTGTATTTTCTTTTCATCTTTTTCATTGGTGTTGATTTTGTATTTGCTGAGTCTTTATATTCTTCTTGTTTTTTATTTTCATGTGCAGGATTCTTAGTTTCCTTGTGGTTACCTTAAGATTTACCTCTGTTTTTCTAAATGTAAAACAATCTTTTATTTCTTTATATTGCCTTGACTTCCTCTCCATACGAAAAATCTATGACTACATTTTTTTGTCACTTTTTTGTTTTAATACTGTCATCTTTTATGTATTGACATCTTTGTTTCCCTATTTTCAGTGTTTTAGTTTTGATTTATTTTTTGTGACTTCCCTATCTGGGTTGATAACTGGTTGCTCTGTCCTGTGTTCTAGTGTTGTGTTGTTATCTGATGTTATTGATTTTCTAACCGAAGGACTCCTTTTAGTATTTCTTGGAATTTTGGTTTAGTTTTTGCAAATTCCCTAAGCTTCTGTTTATCCGGAAATGTCCTAATTTAGCCATCACATTTGAGAGACAGTTTTGCTGGATATGTAATTCTTGGCTGGCAGTTTTTTTTTTTTTTTCCTTCAAGGCTTTATATATGTCATCTGATTGCCTTCTTGCCTGCATCGTTTCTGCTGAGTAGTTTAAGCTTAGTCTTATTGACTGTCATTTGTAGTTGACTTTTCGTTTATCCCTAGCTTCTCTTAAAATTCTCTGTTTATCTTTGATTTTGGCAAGTGTGGTTATAATATGTCTTGGTGACTTTCTTTTGAGATCTAGTGTATGTGGAGTTCGATGAGCATCTTTGATAGATACTTTGTCATCTTTTGCAATATCAGGGGTTTTCTGCCAACAAATCTTCGACAATTCTCTCAGTGTTTTCTGTTATCCCTCCTGTTCTGGTACTCCAATCACGCATAATTTAATCCTCTTGATAGAGTCCCACGTAATTCTTAGGGTTTCTTCATTTTTTAAAATCGTTTTATCTGATTTTTCCTCAAATAAGTTGGCGTCAAGTGCTTTATTTTCATTCTCACTAATTCTGACTTCCATTGCCTCAGTTCTGCTCCTATGACTTTCTACTGAGTTGTCTAATTCTGAAATTTTATTGTTAATCTTCTGTATTTCTGATTGCTGTCTCTCTATGGATTCTTGCAGCCTGTTTAATTTGCCATTATGCTTTTCTTTAATCTTTTTCATTTCGTCTATTGCATGTTCTGCATTTTGATTAATTTCCTTCCTAATTTCTTGAAGAGTTCTGTATGTTAATCTTTTGTATCCTGCCTCTGGTAATTCCAAGAAATTTTCCTCCTCAGGAAAATTTCTAGATTCTTTATTCTGGGAGCTTGCTGAAGCCATCATGGATTGCCTTTTTATGTGATTTGATATTGACTTTTGTCACTGAGCCATCAATAAGTTATTATATTTATTTATTTTATGTTTGCTTACTGTGTCCTAGCTTCTTGTTTTGTTTTGATATGTCCAAATAGGCTACTCGTATGAGCTAGTTTGATTATTGGTAGCTTTGAAGCTCTAGTGTCCTGTCACCAGGTGGTTAGATCTGTTACTAAGTATGTGAGCTCAGGAGTCCGCCCACTCCTCCTGTATGGATTCAGCTCTCGTGCCCAGGTAGATCATCACTAGGTGTGTCCTGTAGGCTCTCACTTACAGTCCTAGAAAGGCATGGGTGATTGGTATAGGCCCAGGCATTTGGCTGCAACAGGGGAACACGCTCTGAGAGAGGCAGGGGGCAGACCACCTCCCAGTGTCCAGGAGGAATGTGTGTCCCTGTTCCCTAGAGCAAGTAGGTGGGTGGGTTTTGCAGCTGGACTGTGAGCAGCTAATGCTGTTGGATCTAATGACTGGGGGGCACCTCTTATTCATTGGCTGCTATCCCAGGTGGCTATGTGACATGGGTGGAGCCACCAGTCCTCAGGTCCCTGATGTGTGTAGGTGAAGACCCTGCTTAATAGGCAGAGCAGTGTCAAATATCAAGAACCTGGCACTTCACAGCTGAAACTGTTGAAGTTAGAGTTCTTGTATGTACCCTGTTGTACTGTGGTAATGAGGGCCTACAGTATAGAGGTGGGCCCACACAAGTCTATGCAGGGGGAAAGGCACTCAAAGCCCATGGATCCCTTATGCCTGTGCCTAGGCAAAGGAGCTGTGCCTACCCTGGGTTTGTGGCTTAGGGGAGCTGGCAGTTTATTTTTTCCCCTGTTTGTTAATTTGTTCACTCTCCAAGGCAGGGAAAATGGCTCCTGGCATGTGACAGATCCTACTTCAGGCCCAGGGTACTTGCCAGTTGCTGAAGCCAGTCCAGGACCCAGTGCAGAGTAGGGAGCAGGGAGGTAAATGGAAGAGAGGTTTTTCCCTACATGAGGTGTTTTTGATCCTCACGGTAGGCCTTATGCAATTACTTATCTTTCACTGGATCGAGGGCTGCTTCTCACTGGTTCTTTTGGTTCTGGGTGGCTGTGTAGACTCTCTGGTGCTGGGTCTCTCCCAGTGCAGAAAACTTGCCTCCCGAGTATGGCTGCTTGCCTGCCTCACCGCTTACCCACAAGCTGCTCAGGCCTGAAGGGCTCAGGCTCTCCCCAGGTCAAGTCTGGCAACTTCGTGCTGCTTCCAGACCATCTCTCTCTCCCTTGCCACTCAGTCTGGTTCCTCAACGCTGCCTTTGATGCTCAGGGCTCCCAGATTGCCATATATATTCAAATCACTTGTTTTTTCAGGTGTTTGTTGTAAGAGGGTCCACCGGAAGTGTCTGACTACTCCATCGTCTTGGCCCCGCCTCTGCAGAACATTCCTTTTCTTCTTTTTTGATGTGTGTATCTATTGCTATAAATTGACCTCTGAGCGCTACCTTTGATGTGTGCCAAAAGTTTTGGTATGATGTGTTTTCATTCTCATTTGATTCTAGGAATGTTTTGATTCCATCTTTGATTTCTTCTATTACCCAGTGGTTCTTAAGCAGGGTGTTATTTAGTTTCCATGTTAATTTTTTTTCCTTGCTCTTCCTTTGTTAGTTTCTACTTTGATGACATTGTGATTGGAGAAGAGACTTTGTATTATCACAGTGTTTTGGATTTTGTTGAGGGTTCTGTGGCCTAAGACGTGGTCTATTCTGGAGAATATTCCATGTGGGTTGGAAAAGAATGTGTACTTTGCAGCTGTTCGGTGGAGTGTTCTATATATGTGTATGAGTTCAAGTTGGCTGATTGTGGTCCTTAGATCTTCTGTATCTTTGTTGAGTTTCTTTCTAGACTTTCTGTTGTTTGCCAAGAGTGGTGTGTTGAAGTCTCCTACTATTATAGGTGAACTGTCAATTTCTCTTTTCAGTGCTATTAAAGTTTGTTTTATGTATTTTGGAGCCCTGTCATTGGGTGCATAGATATTTATTATGGTTATGTCTTCATGCTGGTTAGTCCCTTTGTCATTATATAGTGCCCTTCTTTGTCTTTTACAGTGAGTTTTGTTTTCAAGTCTATTTTATCTGAGATTAGAATTGCTACTCCTGCTCTTTTCTAGTGGCTGTATGCTTGATATATTTTTTCCATCCTTTGATTTTTAATAAATTTATGTTTTTGTTTCTAAGGTGTGTCTCTTGTAGACAGCATATTGATGGATCCTGTTTTTTATCCATTCTGTCACTCTCTGGCTCTTTATGGGTGCATTTAGGCCATTTATGTTCAGCATAATTATTGATAGGTGTGAGTTTATTGTTGTCATTTTGTAGTGCTTTTTTTTTGTGGTGCTGACGATTTCTTTGTTCCTCTTACTCTCCTGTGCTGAATAACTTTTGTTTGTGGACTTTTTTTTCATTTCTTTTGTTTTTGTAGATTTTGTTTTTACTGAGACTTTTTTTTCTTCTGTATTTTAATGAGTAGGTTTGTTAACTTTCTTTGTGGTTACCTTGAAATTTACCCTTATCTTCTTCAGTTTGAACCAATCTTTTATTATTTGGTATCGCCTTGCTTTCCTCTCCATTAGGAAGCTCTATACCTACACCATTTATTCCCTCTTTTATTGTTCTGAAGTTGTTATTTGCAGATTAACCTCTCCGGTTCCCAAGTTGTAAGTCTTTTGGTTTTGAATAGTCCTTGAGAGTTCATTTCCTAGGTTGATATCTGGCCAGTGCGATATTGTGTCCTAGATTCAGGCTATGAGCGGATGTTATTTGTTCTCAAACTGAAGGACTCCCTTTAATAATTCTTGTAAATTTGGTTTGGTTTTTACATATTCCTTTAATTTTTGTTTATCTGGAAATGTCCTAATTTCACCATCATATTTGAATTAGAGTTTAGCAAGACATATTATTCTTGGTTCACAAGTTTTTTTCTTTCAAGGTTTTATATATGTCATCCCATTGTCTTCTTGCCTGCATGGTTTCTGCAGAATAATCAGAGCTTACTCTTATTGTTTCCCCTCTGTACGTGACTTTTCATTTTTCTCTAACTGCTCTCAGGATTCTTTCTTTCCCTTTGGTTTTAGTGAGTGTGAGTATGATATGCTTTGGTGATTTTCTTTTGGGGTTTATCCTATACGAGGTTCGTTGAGCTTCTTGGATGGTAAACTTTTCATCTTTCATGATATTAGGGAAGTTTTCTGTCAGCAATTCTTCTATGATCCTCTCTGTGTTTTCTGTTATCTCCCCCTCTTCTGGAACTCCAATCACATGTAAATTTTTGCTTTTGATTGTATCCCACGTAATTCTCAGGGTTTCTTCATTTTTTTTTCTTCTGATTTTTCCTCAGAGTTGTATCCAAGTGTTTGTCTTCAATTTCGCTAATCCTGTCTTCCATTATTTCAAACCTGTTCTTCAGCTCTTCTATGATACTGTCCATTCCTGAAATCTGTTTATTTTTTGGATTTCTAATTGTTTTTGCATGATTTCTAGTTGTGAATTTATTTTGGCATTTTGTTCCTGTATTATTTTCCTGAATTCTTCCATGTTTTTGCCTGTATTTTCCCTGAATTTGTCTGCCTTTTCCATGAATTTGTCTATTTTTTCCTCATTTTTGTCTGCTTTTTGCTTCATCTCTTGGATAGCTCTGAATACTAGAGATTTGGATTTCCTATATGGTAGTTCTAGTGCCTTTTCTTCTACTGGTAAGTTATCTGGTGTTTTATTTTGGATGCCTACTGGAACCTTCTTTCCTTTTTTTAAATATGTTTTGATGTTGTCTGCTGTCATTTGGAGATTCAGTAGTTATTTTCTTTGTTTATTGGTAGTAAATTTGATTCATCCTGCTTTTTTGTTTGGTTATGTCAGAGCAGGTGGGCTGTGCATTCTCTGTTGTTTGCAAATCTGAGGACATGATACTTTCCAAGAATCAGTCACTCAGCTATGGTGTAGCAGGGCAGGTCCAGCTGAAGGGGAGAGGCTGGGATGGTTTGTTGTGGCATATACTTGTGCCTACAAGATGAGCCACTGGTGAGTACGGGGCAGGTTCCAGTATGTCTGTGCTGCTCTGGAGTGCAATGTTCAGCACACAGTGCAGATAGGCAGAGGGTAGGGGTAGGGGGAGGTTTTGATGTGTGGAGGTAGTTTAGGTATGGAAAAGAAGAGATAGAGGAGAGAGAAACAAGGTCAAAAAAATTCTGAAGGAGCTTACCGTTGGAGTGGAGAGACAAGAAACTGAGAAATGGAGATAAATAAAAAGGAAAAAAAATTAATTTTTTAAAAAATTAAAAAATAAATGCTCCCAGGGATCTCACTGGTGCAGCTACACAGACTAGGGAGCAGCTCTCAAGCCGTGCAGTATAGCCTGGCTATCAGGGGTAGAGATGATACACAGCACTAGGTATTCAGGAGACAGTAAAAGAAGGTAAGTAGGAAGATATGAGAAACCAAAAATTGAAGAAAAATAAAAGGAAAAAAGAAAGAGAAAAGAAAGAAAGAAAAAAAAGCCCCCAGGGATCCCACCAGCATGGTCGTGCAGACTGGGGAAAGGAAAGGGAAAGCAGTTCCCCAGCTGAGCAACACTTCACAGCCCATCAGGAAGAAGCAAAGACGGCACATGGAGTCAGGTGTTCGAGAGGAAGGAGGGGGAGGAGGTGAGAGGCAGGGAAGAAACCAAAAGAGGCCAAAAAAAAGCAATGCCAGCAACAAAGAAATGGTACTGAAGAAGCTGGCAGGTGTGGGCGGGTCAAATTCACTGGGCACGGAACCGGCCCCTCGTGTGCTATGGCCGCAGCCTGCTGGGGAGCAGCAGATTGGCTCTCCAGGAAGCCAGGAATCCATCCGCTGGGAAGCAGCAAATTGGCCTGCGGGGAAGCCGGGAATCTGCCTGCCAGGAAGCAGTAGACCAGCCAACTGGGAAGCAGGGGGAGTCAGAGTGGGAGGTGGGAAAACATGTCTCGCTTGTTACTGGGTGCTCTGTCTCCTGCTGGGAGCTCTGTGAATCTGCTTTCTGGTACTCCCTGTCCTCTGATCTCTGCAGGAGTCCAAGAAGGAATCCATGCTGCATTAGCTGATAGGGGACCGCTGCTCATAACTCTCCTCACTCTGTTTTCTGTCAGTTTCTTATACCATTCAGTACTTGATTGAGTTCTTTATCTCTTCATTTGACACTTAGGGTTCCAGGATTGACATTTGTCTCTGTTTTACTTAGTTTTTCAGGTCTTTGCTGTACAGGGATAGTGTGGTGCTTCTGTCTATAGCACCATATTCTCAGAATGCCTAAATAGATATAATTTTTTAAAAGAAACACATACACCACATAGATAATAGACAGACAGACAAACAGAGAGACAAACAGATAGATAGATAGATAGATAGATAGATAAATAGATAGATGATAGATATCTGTCGCCATCGAGTGAATTCCAACTCATAGTGACCTTATAGTATGGAGTAGAACTGCCTCATAGGGTTTCCAAGGCTGTAATCTTTTCACAAGCAGATCACCAGGTCCTTCTCCTGAGGAGCCACTGGGTGAGTTTTAACCACCAACCTTTCAGTTAGCAGCTGAGTGCTTAACCATTGTGCCACCAGGGTTCCTTAGTGTGGAGGAAAATTTGCTTTAATTAAAAGTGTTAATCACATGTAAATACCTTCATAGCAACATCTAGACTAGTGTTTGACAAAACATCTGAACACCATAGCTTAGTCAAGTTGACAGGTAAAGTTAAGCAACACAGTCGGGTAGAAGAAGGATATAGTTCAATGATTCTGTCTTCTAATGTGGCCCTGAGGACCAATGAGTAAAAGATCTTGATGGCTGGTATTCTTTCTAAGACAAAATTTTGCTTTCAGTGACTATAAAACTCTAATAAAAACGTTGCTCAGTCTGATCTATGTATGTGAATTTGGCTTTGGAAGAGATCTGTCTATGCATTTTGCCTGCAAAGGGCTTCTGCTTTCTTGAGTCAGCAGTCTGGATCAGCTTGACCTTAGTATCAAGTCAACTGTCAGCCATGTCTTTTAGTAAATTGTGCTACCTCCTGGAAGAACTCTGTCTGATATTTTCTCATTTTTGTATTTATTTTTCTAAATATAATAACTTAATGAAGGACAGTTGAGGAGCTTTGGATATGACCAAAACTATTCATTGAAGAGGTACAGTGGCAGCCATTAAAGTTAGCTTCTCAGACATCCCTTCAAGAGAAAAATGCTGCAATGAGTGCAGTCAACTGACAGCCTCCACCTGCCCCACTTTCAGGATCCACCACCACATTTATGGTGAGACCATGTCTTCCCCAGGTAGCTTCTAATGAATGACTTCACACTACAGAGATACTAGATATGAGCAATTCCTGTCCAGCCTGGAACTTCTTTAACAGGCAAGCTTTGCTCTGAGACTCACTCATCTATCTGGCTGACACTTTCTCAGAGTTGCACTGCAGGCTGAGGATCTTCACAGCCAATCCTACTGCCTTTTCTCGCTCCTTTTACCCTTTATCCTTCACCAGGTATTTTCCCAAATAAATCCCTTTCTCTTCTAATTTTGTTTTGTCATCTCTTTCAGAAGACCAGAAATGATGATCTACTGCCAAAAAATCAGCCATTGAAAAATTCTATGGAGCACCAGTGGCATCAGTAGGGGTATGTGGGGGGTGTGGACCACAACCCCTGACACTATCAGAGGTGTAACACCAAAATGACTGCAGAGTTGGCAGCAGCAGCAGTGTGCCACTGGAGGAGGGGTGACCAAGGCTGTGTCATCACTAGGGTTGATGTCACCCATCACCCAGTGTGGTAACTCGTCACCCCCCATCACCCGCCAGTCACTAGGGTTGGTGTCACGCAGTGTGGTAACTCATTAGCACTCCCCATACCTTTCCACTCCCATAAACCACCAGCCAAAGTGCAGGCAGCTCGGCCTTGGCACGAAGAGGGTCTCTATCTTGGCCAATGGGAGGGGGAGGAGCTGCGGGGAGTCCCAGGGGGCAGGACTGGGAGGAGCAGGCCACGCAGCACAGCTCTGGGCTTTGCATGTGGTTGGAGAGAGGCTGGGCTGCTCTGTCCACCAGAAGAGATTCACAGGCCAGCCCCATCCACAGGGGGCAAGGCACCATTAGTTACCGCACTGGGTGACACCAACCCGAGTGACACCACTGTAGAGCACAGTTCTACTCTGACACGCATGGGGTCGCCATGAGTCAGAATTAACTCAACAGCAATTGGTTGGTTGGTTATCTCTATCTCTACCTCTGTCTCTATCATCTCTGTCTCTCTGTCTCCAATCTGTCAAAATGTATTTTCCTCATCCAAGTCTTCTCCAAGGTCTGTAATGCCTTCCAAAGCTGTTTATAGCCAACTCCCTTTCATTTCCTCTTTGTTATCGCTTTTCAACTCTTTCTCCCCCTCTCGAGAAACTTAGAAGATCAAATAATCATTTAAAAAATCGTTCTCTTTTTATGTTCAAGCTCTAGAAAATATAAATATAAAAATATCTAAGACAGAAGAGGAATAAATCAGATTATAAGGTCTCTTAAAATCTAATGGGGTGATTCATATTCCAATTGACTTCTGGGGGAAAAATATTTGATATATTAAGGACTCATAAATTTGAAAAAGAAAAGAACTAACTCAAGAGTTTCTAAAAGGAAAAATTTAACTCAATATTTTAATTATTTTGGTTCTTCTAAGGAAAAAATTTTTGTTGCAATTGCACCTCTAAAAGAGAGTAAAACGTTTACATATAAATTAAGTTAATGGCCTTGCTCACTAGGTTACAAGATAAGTAAAGAAGTGAGATACTCAGAGTTTTAAAATGTTATTTAAAGAGTTTTTAAACTTTGGCTTGTAAATTCAAAAGTATTCAAATTGTATCAGAAAAAATTAATGTAATATTCCCATCAAGATGATGATTTGCTTGGACTAATTTTATAATTTTTATTTAAAACCAGCTCTACGTCTTCTTCTGTTTTTACCACTTTGTATAAATGGTGCTAGTACAATATTCTAATTTGTACAAGGGTAGAGTTTATTTTCTCATAATTAAAATTTTCTATATTTCCTTTACTGGATTTCTGAGTCAAAAAAGTTATCATTGTTTCACAAATTGTTTAAGATTACAAAAAATATGCTTAATTAAATGGAATTGTAATAACCTTTTAAAAATGTTACATTAATGAAATTTTTGTAATGTTACAAAACCTGCGGAATTGATGTGTCACCTTAAACTTGTAATTTTCAGATCTTTGATTAACGTTAAGATCTTGAATTTATATTTTTTAATTGATACACAACATTTGAATACCTGGACAACATAAATTTTATATAACTGTCTTCTTTTTTTCTACATTATAAAGTAGCCATCAGTCAAAAAAGGATGCACAAATATCTTTGAGTTTTATTAATATTCATTTCATTCTAAAGAAATGTAAAAGAAAAGTGTGCTGGTAAGGAGGTGTGTATGCAAGTGTTTTTAATAAAGCTGGGTAGGGAAACAGGGTGTAGTTCATAAAAAGCATGTACACCAAGTTAAGGAGTGCATGCTTGATCCTAGTGGTGATGATGAGCTGTATAAAGGGTGAATCTTCAGGTTAGTAAGGAGACTAATAGTAGTCCAGGTAAGAGACAGTGCTGATGTAGTTTAGGGTGGTGGGTGAGTATAAATTAGTGGACTGTGTTGAAAGGCTAAAAAAATTTTTAAAAAATTACCAGACAGCGTAAACTACCCCATAGGTTTTCCACGGCTATAATGTTTACAGACACAGACTGCCACATCTTTATCTTCTGGAGCAGCTGGTGGTTCAGATCACTGACTTTTCAGTTAGCAGCTGAGCTCTTAACCACTGTGTCACCAGGGCTCCTGTATTAAAAAGTAAAACAGGAGGCCAAGGCGCAGTAGTCAAGAACTGCAGCGAGGTACGGCTGCTAACCAAAAGTTGACAGTTCAAATCCACCAGCCACTCCTCGGAAACCCTATGGGGCAGTTCTACTCTGTCGTATTAGGTCGCTAAGGAAGTTGGAATCAATCGACTTGATGGCGACGGGTTTGGTTTTTTGGTTTTTTGGGGGTAAGGGAGAGGGAGGAGTCTGACACTGAAGACCTTTGTCTTAGTTTTTTAGTGTTGTGGCTTTAAAGAACAGAAATTTATTTTTTCACAGTTTAGGAGGCTAAAAGTCTGAATTCAGTTCACAGACTTTAGGGGAAGGCTCTCTCTCTCTGTGTTGGCTCTGGGGGAAGATCCTTATTTCTTCCAGCATTCCTCAATTCCTTGGCAATCTTCACATGGAATCTGTCTTCCTGTTTGTGGTTAAGAACTTGGCTGCTAACCAAAAGGCTGGCAATTCATATCCACCGGCTGCTCCTTGGAAACCCTGTGGGGCAGTTCTACCCTGTCCTTTAGGGTCACTATGAGTCGGAACTGACTCGACGGCAACTGTTTTTCTTTTTTTTTTTTTTTGGTTTTTCGTCTCTGTGATAATGCTGCTTCTTCTAAATCAGAAGTTATTAGGTTTAGAACACACCTTCACTGATATGGCCTCATTAACATAACAAAGAAAACCCTATTTCCAAACAGGATTACATTCGTGGGTATAGGTGTCAGGATTCCAACACATATTTTGATGAGACACAATTCAATTCATAACAACCTTTGCTTAAGCAACCAGGTTGAGAATAGTGCCATTTATCCAAGATAGGAAATGCAGATTTGAGATGAGAAGAAAAAGGGTAACGCATTTGACTTTTGATGTGCTGAGGTCTCGGTGCAGGGCCCATCAGTGGAGAAGCCTGGCAAGCAGCTGAATGCACAGTCACCAGCACATTCTGTAAATGCAGTGTGTGGGTGACAGCACCGGAGAGTGTGCAGACCAAGAAAAGAGGTAGTCTGAGAACAACATCTGGGGGATCCCGACATTTAAGGGGTGCGCCCAAAAGTTAATAGACAAAGAATGATCAGAGAGGAAGGAGGAGTTGATAGTAGATATAGTGGAGATGATCACAGTACTAGAGGTAGTAACAGTTTCCACTGCAGACATCCATCTCTCTGCAACCTTGAGAAGGGCTGGCCTCAGCTACAGATTTTTCTCTACCTATTACTGGCTCCTCTAACTCTTGCTCCTAATCTAATCTGTATGTCAGACCCATGTCTTTACTAATTAGTTAGAAATTTCCTAATAGATTCATTATTCCCAGAAGTGTTATTGTCTTGCTAGCAACTTTTGTCTACTTGTAAATCAATTGTGCTTCTTTAAGCTTAGCAAAACAGTTTCCTGGCAACGTCACCCATCCATCAAATGTCATCCAAAATGAAGACCCAAAGAGTCTCAGGGTCAAGCTCATTAGCCAGAGCATCCTGCAATTTAATTCCTTAAGGACTTCCCTTATCAGCCTACACCACAAGACCCTGTGGGAGTGGGCCAAGGTAAGGGAGTTAGTACATCCTGGGGAGGATTAACCAGCCAGAAATCTCTGTAGTTCTCAGGAACGAGAAAACATAGGGAATGCTTCTGCCCTGACAAACACCTACAACAGCATAGGAAGTTCATTTAAAGAGGGAAGATAAAGAACACTACTGGGTGTGGATTTAAACAAATGATCCATAATTCACTTATACCAGTAATTCCAAACTGCATGAATCTCCAAATGAAAAGAGATGTGTCTTGTAAAAGAAAAATGAATTACTTGGTACCAATGAAGGACATTCTTGCTTAGCAAAGCGGAGGGTCAGTGAAAAAGAGGGAGATCCTCATCAAAGTGGATTGACACAGTGGTTGCAACAATGGACTCAAACACAGCAGTGATTGTGAGGATGGTGCAGGACTGGGCAGTGTTTTGTTCTGTTGTATATAGGGTCACTATAAGTCATAACCGACTCCATGACACCTAACAACAACACAATGAAAATTTAAATGTTGAAGCTTACTATCTTCTTAAATTCCAGAGGACACAGTCATGACGTACAATCAAGGAGGAGAGTTCAGGTAAGTATTTGAATAATCCTGACTTAGAGACAGGAGAATACATTCTGAAGTAGGAACAGAGGTGTTGGGAAGGAAGTGAAGAAGGAGGAGCTGGAGATGGAGGTGCATGGGGAGAGAAGCAGAAACTAGGTGGAGTTTTAAAGGGACTTGAGGCTTATAGGAAAACTCTGGGTGTCTAAGCACAGGGAAGATTTTAGAACACGAGCTGATGAGAGTGTGAAGGTAAGGCTGTAATTTTCCATTGTGCATTATGATTAAATTGATAGGTTTAACATCTCAAAAGTGTCTACCTCCCCAAAGACCCAAAGCTGCCGTTGGGGTACACTGCCACCAGATGGCAATTTGTGTCTTGGTCCCTAGCAGGTTAAAGCCTAAAGATAAGCAGCGTGCACATCCACATATGTTATTATTATTAGCTGCCTTCGAGTCAGCCCCCAACTCATGGTGAACCCAACCACAATGGAATGAATCGTTGCTGGGTCCTGCACCATCCCCATGATAGGTTGTGGATCAGATTGTTATAATCCATGGGGTTTTCACTGGTTGATTTTTTAGAAGTAGATCACCAGGTTTTTCTTCCTAGTCTATGTTAGTCTGAAAGCTCCGTTGAAACTCGTTCAGCACCATAGCAACACACAAGCCTCCAATGACAGACAAGTGGTTGCTGCACAGGAGATGCATTGGTTGGAAATCAAACCAGGATCTCCCACATGGAAGGCAAGAATTTTACCATGAAACCAAATGCCCTCATATCCACATATAAACCATAAGAAAACAAAAAAAAAAGTTCACCTATAATATATTCTTGGCAAAAATGAAGTTGAATCATTAAGTTTTAAATCTGACTTCCAGTTTATAGAACATACAGAAGATAGGGAACAGACAAATTAATGGTTGCCATGAGGAGGCATGCCAACACATTCAAGTGGAACAATTTGCAGGACACTGGTCTAGGTCTCTTAAAAATGATAGTATCATGGAAAAAGAAACCATTCTAGCGATTAAGAGATTTAAATAATATCACATACAGAAACAATGTGTGGTTTTAGATTACTGTATTTTTACACAAATAACGCACACCTTCTACATTTGTTTGCCAATTATGACTCCCCTCCCCCTCCCCGTGAGGTAAATAAAGGTAGAAGGCTTGTATTATTTGCATAAAAACATGATAGATCCTGGGTTAGATGGAGCTACTCTAAAGGACATTCTAATGAAAATCTGAATATGGGCTAGATGTTAGATGTTATGTAGGTTTATGATTTATTTTGTTGGGGTCTCTGGGTGGTACAAAGGGTTAAGCACTCAACCACTAGCCAAAGTTTGGCAGTTTGAACACACCCAGTGTAGCCTCTAAAGACAGGCCAGGAGATCTGCTTCTGAAAGTTCACTGTCTTGAAAAACCTATGGAGCAGTTCTACTCTGTACACATAGGGTCTCCATGAGTTGAAATCGACTCCACAGCAACTAACAAATAAAAAAATTTATTTTGTTTATTAAAACAGTCCACCACTTGTCTGTCAGTTTGTAGTACCGTGGGGGCTTTCACATTACTGTGATTCTGGGAACTATGCCACTTTTATTTCAAATACTAGCAGGGTCACCCATGGTGGACATGTTTCAGACCAAGATAGACTAGGAAGAAGGACTGGTGATCTACTTCTGAAAAAAAAATTAGCCAGTGAAAACTTTATGGATACCAGTGGAACATTGTCTAATATAATGCCAGAAGATGAGCTCCTCAAATTGGAAGGCACTCAAAATACTTCTGGGGAAGAGCTGTCTCCTAAAGTAGAGTGAACCTTAATGACATGGATGGAGTAAAGTTTTCAGGAACTTCATTTGATGTCACACAACTTAAAATGAGAAGAAACGGCTGCAAGCATCCATTAGTAATTGAATGTGGAATGTACAAAGTATGAATCAAGGAAAACTGGAAGTTGTCAAAAATGAAATTGAATGCTTGAAAATTGAAATCCTTGGCATTAGTGAGCTAAAATAGACTGGTATTGGCTATCTTGAACCAGACAATCATATGGCCTACTATGCCAGAAATTACAAGCTGAAGAGGAACAGCATCGTATGCATCATAAAAAAGAACATTTCAGGATCTATCCTGAAACACACTGCTGTCAGTGATAGGAAAATATCCACACGCCTACAAGGAAGACCAATTAATAAGACTGTTATTAAAATTTACCCACCAACCACTAAGGCCAAAGATGAGAAACTGAAGATATTACCAACTTTTACAGTCAGAAATTGACCATTCAATCAAGATGCTTTGATAACTACTGGTGATTGACATGCAAAAGTTGGAAACAAAGAAGAAGGATCAGGAGTTGAAAAATACGGCCTTGGTGAAAGAAACGATGCTGGCGATCTCATGATAGAGTTTTGCAAGACCAATGACTTATTCATTGCAAATACCCTTTTTCAACAACATGAACAATGACTATACAAATAGATCTCACCAGATGAAATATACTGGAATCAATTCGACTACATCTGTGGGTAAAAAGACTGTGGAGAAGCTCAATATCATCAGTCAGAACAAGGTCAGTGGTCTATGGTGGAATAGACCATCAGTTGCTAATATGCAAGTTCAAATTGAAGCTGAAGAAAATTAAAACAAGTCCAAGAGAGCCAAAATATGACCTTGAGTATATCCTATTTGAATTTGGAGATCATCTCAAGAATAGATTTTACACATTGAACACTAATGACCGAAGACCAGACACGTTGTGGAATGACATAAAGGACATCATACATGAAACAAGCAAAAGGTCATTAAGAATACAGAAAAGAAGGCAGGGCCAATATGGCAGAACAGTCAGATGCTTCCTGTCTTCACCCCTACAAAAAAAACCTGAAAAAACAAGTGAATCAATTATATATGACAGTCTAGGAGACCTGATCTTCAAAGACAAAGCTGAAGAGTCAGACTGAGCAGCAGGGGGAAGGAGAGACCATTCAAAAGCAGCAGCAAAGTGCCAGTTTCAAGACTGCCAGTGCCCCACTGGCTGGGTTGGCCAGCCCATGAAGGCTGAGGTGAGCAGTAGCATTTGAGACATGTCTCACCACATCAGGTGAGGCCAGGTGGTGGCGAGTCCACACACGCCTCCAGACCCAGGTGGAAATGGTGCTGGACTGGGGAAGTTAAGTGCAAGCATCTAATCTACTGTGCAGGGTCAAAATAATCCCTCCCCCACAGTTTCACAGCAGAGAAGTGCTTCCTTCCCTTCACCCACCTACCACCCTGCTCCCCTCCAACACTAGTCCAGAAGTATTCAACAACTGCCACGCCACCTAAGCTGGAACTGAGGGCTATCCGCACCCGCATCAGTCTCACAGCTTTAAAAAAACACCATGCCCTGAAAAAAACTCTCAATAAAATAGGTGTAGA
Source organism: Trichechus manatus latirostris (assembly GCF_000243295.1). NCBI lineage: Eukaryota > Metazoa > Chordata > Mammalia > Sirenia > Trichechidae > Trichechus > Trichechus manatus. Next base: position 9,847,565 of record NW_004444020.1, read on the forward strand.
AGGGAAATTTCTCAACATAATAAAGGGTAACTATATAAAACCAACAGCCCACATCATTCTTAATTGAGAGAGGCTGAAAACATTCCCGTTGAGAACAGGAACATGACAAGCATGCCCTTCATCACCACTCCTATTTCACATTGTGCTGGAAGTTCTAGCTAGAGCAATAAAGCAAGAAGAAGAAATTAAGGGCATACAAATGGGTGAGGAAGAAGTAAAATTGTCCCTATTTGTGGATGATATGATACTACACATAGAAAACCCAAAAGACTCCACTAGAAAACTACTGGAAATAATAGAAAAATTCAGTAGAGTAGCAGAATACAAGGTAAACATACAAAAAACAATTGGATTCCTATACACCAATAAAGACAACGATGAAAAGAAAATCAGTAAAACAATACCATTTATAATAGCCCTTAAAAAAATAAAATACTTAGGAATAAATCTAATCAGGGATGTAAAAGACCTATACAAAGAAAACTACAAAACACTACTACAAGAAACCAAAAGAGCTCTACATAAATGAAAAAAGATACCATGCTCATGGATAGGTACTCTCAACATTGTGAAAATGACAATTCTACCAAAGCAATTTACAAATACAATGCAATCCCGATCCAAATACCAACAACATTCTTTAAAGAGATCGAAAAAATAATCATTAACTTTAAATGGAAGGGGAAGAAGCCCTGGATAAGTAAAGCACTACTGAAGAAGAATAAAGTAGGAGGACTCACACTACCTGACCTCAGAACTTACTATACAGCTGTGATAGTCAAAACAGTGTGGTACTGGTACAACAACAGACACATTGACCAATGAAACAGAATTGAGAACCCAGATGTAAATGCATCACCGACAGTCACCTGATCTTCGACAAAGGCCCAAAGACCATCAAATGGGAAAAAGACAGTCTTTTTAACAAATGGTGCTGGCAAAACAGGATGTCTACCTGCAAAAAAAATGAAACCAGACCTCTACCTCACACCATACACAAAAACTAATTCAAAATGGATCACAGGACCTAAATATAAAGCCAAAAACTATAAAGATCATAAAAGAAAAAATAGGATCAAAGCTAGAGGCCCTAACACATGGCATTAACAGGATACAAACCATAACTAACAACATACAAATTGCAGAAGATAAACTAGGTAACTGGGATCTTCTAAATTTAAACACTTACACTCATCAAAAGAATTCACCAAAAGAGTAAAAAGAGAACACACTGACTGGGAAAAAAAATTTGGCCATTACAAATTAGACAATCTCTAAAATTTACAAGAAAATCCAACACCTCTACTGCAAAAAGTCAAATAATCCATTTAAAAATGAGCAAAGGAAATGAACAGACATTTCACCAAAGAAGATATTAAAGCGGCTAACAGACACATGAGGAAATACTTGTGATCACTAGCCATTAGAGAAATGCAAATCAAAACCACAATGAAATACCATCTCACTCCAGCATTATTGGCATGAATAAAAGAAAAAAGACAAAAACAAATGTTGGACAGAGTGCGGGGAAAGTGCAACTCTTACGCACTGCTGGTGGGAATGCAAAATGATACAACCATTTTGGGAAATGATATGGTACTTCCTTAGAAAGCTAGAAATAGAAATATCATCTGATCCATCAATCCTACTCCTAGCAATATATCATAGAGAAATAAGAGCCATCACATGAATAGACATATGCACACTCACGTTCATTGCAGCATTGTTCACAACAGCAAAAAGATGGAAACAACCTAGATGCCCATCAACAGATGACTGGATAAACAAACTATGGTACCTGCACACAATGGAATACCAGACAACAATAAAGAACAATGATGAATCTGTGAAGCATCTCACAACATGGATGAATCTGGAGGGCATTATGCTGTGTGAAATAAATCAATCACAAAAGAACAAATGTTGTATGAGACCACCAGTATAAAAAACTCATGAAAAGATTTACACACAAAAAGAAACAATCTTTAATAGTTACAAGAGAGGGGAGGAGTGAGATTGGAAAAACATTAAATAAACAATAGATAAGTCATAACTTTGGTGAAAGTTAAGACAGTGCATAATACTGGGGAAGACAGGACAACTTGTACAAGGCAAGGTCATGGAAGCTCCATAGACACATCCAAACTCCCTGAGGGATGGAACTGCTGGGCTGAGGGTTGTGGAATCATGATCTCAGAAACATCTTGCTCAATTGGCATAACAAATTTTATAAAGAAAATGTCCTACATTCTACTTTGGTGAGTAGCGTCTAGGGTCTTAAAAGCCTGTGAGCAGCCATCTAAGATACTCCACTGGTCTCACCCCTTCCGGGTGAGCTCTAGGGGACAGGGACACACACTTCACCTAGGCACCTGGGGGCAGCTGTCAGCCCCCTGCCTTCCTCCACATATAACTCCCTACTGCAGCCTGCTCAGAACACCCCTATGCAGCCCTGCCCATCTAGGACTGTAGGTGAGAGTCTGCAACACACACTAACTGACCGACTACCTGGACACCTGTACCAAACCTGCATAAGAAAAGTGAACAGGCTTCTAGGCTCACACACCTAGTAACTACTCTAACCTCCTGAAGACAGGACATGAGAGCCTCAAGGGGGCCAATAACCAAAGTGGCACACACTCTCAGCCTACATGGGCATATCAAAACAAAACAAAAAGTCAGGACACAGTAAACAAACAATAAATAAATATAATAACTTATTGATGCCTCAGAGACAACAGTGAATATCAAATCACATAAAGAAGCAGGTCAAGATGGCTCCAGCAAGCAACCAAAATAAAGAACCAGTAAACTTTCCAGAGGAAGATAAGGTAATGGAATTACCTGAGACAGAATTCAAAAGACTAATATATAGAGCTCTCCAGGAGATCAGGAAGGAGATCGTTCAAAATGCAGAACATGCCAAGGAACATACAGACAAAGCAATAGAGGAAATCAAGAAAACAATACAAGAACAAAACAACAAATTTAACAGGCTGCTAGAAACCATAGAGAGACAGCAACTAGAAATCCAAAAGATTAACAATAAATTTTCAGAATTAGACAACTCAACAGAAGGCCATAAGTGGGAGGGCCAAGATGGTGGGGTAGTCACACAGCTTCCCTACGTCCCTCTTACAACAAAGACCAGGAAAAACAAGTGATTTGATTGTATATGAATATCTAGGAGCCCTGAACAAGGCAAGGTGGAGGAATCAGACTTAGTGGCGGGGGGAGAGAGAGACAGTTCAGAAGCAGCAAGAAGTTGCCAGACCTGACCCAGTGGGAGCTGCAGCCCTTCAACCCGGATCAGCTAGGGTTGTGCAGGGAGGTGGGAATACATCTCTGCTCGCTTGCTCGGGAGGCAGTTTCCATATTGAGAGAGATCCGGCAGCAGAGATTCTTCTTGGACACTCCGAACCAGTGAAAAGCACCACCCAAGTGGCTAAAGATAAGTACATGCATGTGGCCTTTCACTGGGATTTTAAAAAAAAAAAAAAAAAAACCCATTTGGGGAATACTTCTCTCCCATTTACCTACTCCCTCCCTGCTCTTCACTGGGTCCTGCTTTCTTTAGCAATCTCTGAGTCCCTTGGGCTGGAAGTAGATCCCATAAGGCACCCTGACCCATTCTCCTGGACTTGGAGAGGGAACAAATTAACAAACAGGGAAAAAATAAGCTACTGTCTCCCCTAATCCAGGAACTCTGGGTTGGCACAGCTCCTTTGCTAAGGCACAGGCATAAGGGGTCCGCAGACTTTGAGTGCCTTCCACCACTGTATAAACTTGTGTGAACCCATCTCTATAGTGTAAGCCTTCACTACCACAGTACAATAGGATAAACACCTGAAGTCTAACTTCAACTGTTTCAACTGTGAACTGGCAGATTTGTGACGTTTGACACTGCTCTGTCCTTTAAGCAGGGAACTTACCTGTCCACATCAAGGGCCTGAGAACTGATGGCTCCATTCACGCTACCTAGCCACATGCTACAGAGGTCCAAGAATAAGTGGTGCCCCCCAGTCCTTACAGCCAACAGAGTAGGATGCTCATACTCTGGCTGCAAAACTCACCTACCTACTTGCTCTAGGGAACAGGGACATGCTTTCCTTTCAGACACTCAGGAGCAGCTGTCAGCCCCCTGCCTTGCTCAGCATGTGATACTCTACTGCAGCCAGATACCTGCACCTATGCCAATCACCCATGCCTCTCTAAGACTGTAGCTGAGAACCTGCACCACACACTTGGTGAACAACTGCCCGGACACCTGAGCTGAATCCATACAGGAAAATTTTAATGGACTCCTGAGCACACATACTTAGTTACAGACCTAACTACCTGGTAACAGGACTTTACAGCTTCAAAGCCACCAATAATCAAACTAGCACGCATGAGCAGCCTATCTGGGTATATCAAAACAAACCAAAACAAGAAGCTAAGACACACTAAACAAATATAAAATTATAATAACTTATTGGTGGCTTGGAGACAACAGTCAATATCAAATCACATAAACAGGCTGTCCATGACGACTTCAGCAAGCTCCCAAAATAATCAGTAAATTTTCTGGAGGAAGAGAATTTCTTGGAATTACCAGAGGCAGAATCCAAAAGATTAATATACAGAACTCTTCAAGAAATTAGAAATGAAATTCACAACATGTAGAGATATCCAAAGAACGTACAGACAAAGCAGTAGAAGAACTTAAAGTTATTCAAGAACATAATGACAAATTTAATAAGCTACAAGAATTCACAGAGAGACAGCAATCAGAAATTCAGAAAATTAACAATAAAATTCAGAATTAGACAACTCAATAGAAAGTCATAGGAGCAGAATTGAGGCAGTAGAAGTCAGAATTAGTGACAGTGAAGATAAAGCACTTGACATCAACTTATTTGAGGAAAAAAATCAGATAAAAGAATGAAGAAACTCTAAGAGTTATGTGGGACTTTATCAAGAGAATAACCTACAAGCGATTGGAGTACCAGAAGAGAGGGGAAAACAGACAATATAGAGAGAATTGTGGAAGATTTGTTGGCAGAAAACTTCCCTGGAATCATGAAAGATGAGAAGATATCTATACAAGATGCTCATCAAAGCCCACATAAGGAAGATCCCAAAAGAAAGTCATCAAGACATATTATAATCAAACTTGCCAAAACCAAAGATAAAGGGAGAATTTGAAGAGTGAGGAGAGATAAAAGAAAAGTCATCTACAAAGGAGAGTCAATTAGAATAAGCTCAGACTACTCAGCAGAAACCACGCAGGCAAGAAGGCAATGGGATGACATACATAAATCCTTGAAGGAAAAAATTGCCAGCCAAGAATTATATATCCAGCAAAACTGTCTCTCAAATATGACAGTGAAATAATGGCATTTCCAGATAAACAGAAGTTTAGGGAATTTGCAAAAACCAAACCAAAATTACAAGAGATACTAAAGGGAGTCCTCCAGTTAGAAAATCAATAACATCAGATAACAACGCAAGACTAGAACACAGGACAGAGCAGCCAGATACTGACTCAGATAAGGAAGTCACAAAAATACATCAAAGCTGAAACATTGAAAATAGGGAAACAGAGATATCAATATGTAAAAAAGGACATTAAAACAAAAAAGAGGGACTTAAAAATGTAGACATAAATTTTTCATATGGAGAGGAAGTCAAGGAGATACAAAGAAATAAAAGACTGGTATAAACTTAGAAAAATAAGGGCAAATATTAAGGTAACCACAAAGGAAACTAACAATCATAAGAACCAAAATGAAAAACTAGAAAAATGTAAACACTCAGCAAACACAAAATCAACAGCAATGAAAAAGATGAAAAGAAAATACATAAAGAAAAACGACTCAGCACAGAAACTTAAGTGGAACAAAGATACTGTCTACAACACACAAAAAAAGACATCAAAATGACAGCACTAAACTCATACCTATCAATAATTACGCTGAATGTAAGCGAACTAAATGCACCAATAAAGAGACAGACAGTGGCAGACTGGATAAAAAACACAATCCATCTGCATGCTGCCTACAAGAGGCACAACTTAGACTTAAAGACACAGACAGGCTAAATCTCAAAGGATGGAAAAAAATATATCAAGCAAACAACACTCGAATAAGAGCAGGAGTGGCAGTATTAATCTCTGACAAAATAGACTTTAAAGTAAAATCCACCACAAAGGATAAAGAAGGACACTATATAATGATTAAATGGTCAATACACCAAGAGGACATAACTATAATAAATATTTACTCACTTAATGACAGGGCTCCAAAATACATAAAACAAATTCTAACAGCACTGAAAAGCACAATAGACAGCTCCACAATAGTAGTAGGAGAGTTCAGCACACCACTTTCGGTGAAGGACAGAACATCCAGAAAGAAACTCAACAAAGACACGGAAGAGCTAAATGCTACAATCAACCTATTTGATCTCAAAGACATATACCAAACACTCCCACCAACAGCAGCCAAGTGTACTTTCTTTTCCAATGCACATGGAACATTCTACAGAATAGACCACATAGTAGGCCATAAAGCAAGCCTTAACAAAATCCAAAACATCAAAATATTATAAACAATCTTTTCTGACCGTAAAGCAATAAAAGTAGAAATCAACAACACAAAAAGCAAGGAAAAAAATCAAACACATTAAAACTGAACAACACCTTGCTCAAAAACTACTGGGTTATAGAAGAAATTAAGGATGGAATAAAGAAATTCATAGAATCAAAGGAGAATGAAAACATACCCTACCAGAACTTTTGGGACACAGCAAAAGCAGTGCTAACAGGTCATTTTATAGCAATAAATGCAAACATCCAAAAAAAAGAAAGGGCCAATATCAAAACATTAACCATATAACTTGAACAAGTAGAAAGAGAGCAGCAAAAGAAGCCCTCAGGAGCCAGAAGAAAGGAAATAATAAGAATTAGAGCAGAATTAAAAGAAATAGAGAATAGGAAAACAATTGCAAGAGTTAACAAGACCAAAAGTTGGTTCTTTGAAAAGATCAACAAAATTGATAAACCATTGGCCAAAATAACAAAAGAAAAAACAGGAGAGGAAGCAGATAACCCATATAAGAAATGAGATGGATATCACAACAGACCCAACTGAAATTAAAAGAATCATAACAGAATACTACTAAAAATTGTACTCTAACAAATCTGAAAACCTAGAGGAAATGGACAAATTTCTAGAAACTCACTACCTACGTAAACTAACACAAGCAGAGGTAGAACAACCAAATAAACTCATAACAAAAGAAGAGATTGAACAGGTAATTTAAAAACTCCCAACAAAAAAAAAAAGCCCTGGCCCAAATGACTCCACTGGAGAATTCTACCAAACTTTAAGAGAAGAGTTAACACTACTACTGCTAAAGGTATTTCAGAGCATAGAAAAGGACGGAATACTCCCAAACTCATTCTATGAAGCCAGCATAACCCTGATACCAAAACCAGGTAAACACACACACACACAAAAAGAAAATTACAGACCAATATCCCTCATGAACTTTGACACAAAAATCCTCAACAGAATTCTAGCCAATAGAAAGAATTCAACAACATATGAAAAAAATAATTCACCATGATCAAGTGGGATTTATACCAGGTATGCAGAGATGGTTCAACATTAGAAAAACAATCAACGTAATCCATCACATTAATAAAACAAAAGACAATAATCACATGATCTTATCAACCAATGCAGAAAAGACATTGGACAAAGTCCAACACCCATTCATGATAAAAACTCTCAACAAAATAGGAATAGAAGGGAAATTCCTCTATGTAATTAAGGGCATTTATAGAAAACCAACAGCCAACATTATCCTAAATGGAGAGATTTTGAAAGCATTCCTCTTGAGAACAGGAACCAGACAAAGATGCCCTGTATCACCACTCTTATTCAACATGGTTCTGGAGGTCCTAGCCAGAGCAATTAGGCTAGAAAAAGAAATAAAGGGTATCCAAATAGGTAGGGAAGAAGTCAAAGTATCTCTATTTGCAGATGTTATGATCTTATACACAGAAAACTCCAAAGAATCCTCAAGAAAAGTGTTGGAACTAATGGAAGATTTTGGCAGTTTCAGGATACAAGATAAATATACAAAAATCAGTTGGATTCCTCTACACCAAAAAAGAGAGCTTCAAAGAGGAAATCACTGAATCAATACCATTTACAAATAGCCCCCAAGAAGATAAAGTACTTAGAAATAAATCTAACCAAAGGCATAAAAGACCTATACAAAGAAAACTACAAAACAGTACTGCAAGAAACCAAAAGAGACATACATAAGTGGAAAAACATACAATTCTCATGAATAAGAAGACTCAACATTGTGAAAATGTCCATTCTAACCAAAGAGATCTACAGATACAAAGCAATCCTAATCCAAATTCCAAAGGTATTTTTTAATGAGATGGAGAAACAAATCATGAACTTCATATAGAGATGGAAGAGGCCCCGGATAAGTAAAGCATTACTGAAGAAGAAGAACAAAGTGGGAGGCTTCACACTACCTGATTTTAGAAATTATTATACCACCACGGTAGTCTAAACAGCCTGGTACTGGTACAACAACAGATACTTTAGACCAATGGAACAGAATTGAGAATCCAGGTGTAAATCCACCCACTTACAAGCAGCTGATATTTGACAAAGGTCCAAAGTCCATTAAATGGGAAAAAGAGAGTATCCTTAACAAATGATGTTGACATAACTCAATATCCATCTGCAAAAAAAATGAAACAGGCTCATGCCTCACACCATACACAAAAACTAACTCAAAATGGATCAAAGATCTAACTATATAATCTAAAATGATAAAGACCATGGAAGAAAAAATAGGGACAATGGTAGGAGCCCTAATACATGGCGTAAATAGTATACAAATGATAACTAATAATGCACAAACACTAGAAGAAAAATTAAGTAACTGGAGCTCCTAAAAATCAAACATTTATGCTCATCAAAAGACCACCAAAAGAATAAAAAAGGAACTACAGACTGGGAAAAAAATTTTGACTACGACATATCCAATAAGGATCTAATCTCTAAAATCTACAAGACACTGCAACACCTCAACAAGAAAAAGATAAATACTCCAATTAAAAAGTGGGCAAAGGATATGAGCAGACACTTTACCAAATAAATTCAGGTGGCTAAAAGACACACAAGGAAATGCTCACGATCATTATCCATTATAGAAATGCAAATCAAAACTACAATGAGATACTATCTCACCCCAACAAGGCTGGCACTAATCCATAAAAACACAAAATAATAAATGTTGGAGAGGTTGTGGAGAGATTGGAACACTTATGCACTGCTGCTGGGAATGTAAAATGGTACAACCACTTTGGAAATCGATCTAGTGCTTCCTTAAAAAGCTAGAAATAGAAATGCTATACTATCCAGCAATCCTGCTCCTAGGAGTACACCTGAGAGAAATAAGAGCTGTCGCACGAACAGAATTATGCATACTCATGTTCATTGCAGCACTATTCACAATAGCAAAAAGATGGAAGCAAACTAAGTGACCATCAAAAGATAAATGGATGAACAAATTATGGTACATTCACACAACGGAAGACCACGCAATGATAAAGAACAATGATGAATCTGAGAAACATCTCACAACATGGATGAATCTGAATGGCATTATGCTGAGTGAAATTAGTCAATCACAAAAGAACAAATATTGTACAAGACCACTACTATAAGAACTCAAGAAAAAGTTTAACACAGAAAAAAGAATTCTTTGATGGTTACAGGGGTGGGGAAGGGAATTCACTAACTAGATAGCAGACAAGGATCAACTTTGGTGAAGGGAAAGACAACACACAATACAAGGGAAGTTAGCACAATTGGACTAAGCAAAAGCTAAGAAGTTTCCTGGACACATCCAAACACTTTGAGGGACAGAGTAGCTGGGGACCATAGTTTCAGGGGACATCTAGGTCAATTGGCAGAACAAAGTTTATTAAGAAAATGTTCTGCATCCCACTTTGGTATGTGATGTCTGGGGTCTTAAAAACATGTGAGTGGCCATCTAAGATGCATCAATTGGTCCCATCTCACTTGGAGCAAAAGAGAATGAAGAACACCAAAGACGCAAGGAAAATATTAGCCCAAGAGACTAAAGGACCACATGAACCAAAGGCTCCACCAGCCTGAGACCAGAAGAATTAGATGGTGCCTGGATACCATCAATGACTACGCTGACAGAGAATACAACAGAGAGTCCTGGACAGAGCAGGAGAAAAGTGTGGAGCAGAACTCAAATTCACATAAAAAGACCAGACTTAATGGTCTGACAGAGACCAGAGGAACCCCCTACTCTATGGCCCCAGAACTGTTAACCCAGAACTGAAACCACTCCAGAAACCCACTCTTCAGACAAAGATTATACAGGACTACAAAACAGAAAATAGTACACCGGAGGAATGTGCTTGTTAGTTCAATCAGATACAAGAGACCAAATGGGAAGCTCCTGTCCGGAAGCAGGATGAGAAAGCAGGAAGGGACAGCAACTGGTCGAATGGACACAGTGAACTCAAGGTGTAAAGGGGAAGTGTGCTGTCACATTGTGTGGATTGCAGCTAATGTCACAAAACAATATGTGTATAAATTTTTGTATGAGAAATTAACTTGAGTTTTAAACTTTTTACAATTACAAAAAAATTTTAAAAATTAATATTAAAAAAAAAAAACCCACAGGAAAGAAAGTAAGGACCAAAATGGATGTCAGAAGAGACTCTGAAGCTTGCCCTTGAACGTAGAGTAGCTAAAGTGAATGGAAGAAATGATGAAGTAAAAGAGCTGAACAGAAAATTTCAAAGGGCAGCTCAAGAAGACAAAGTAAAATATTATAATGACTATGAAAAGACCTGGAGTTAGAAAACCAAAAGGGAAGAACAAGCTCGACATTTCTCAAGCTGAGGGAACTGAAGAAAAAATTCAAGTCTCGAGTTGTATTTTTCAAGGATTCTATGTGTAAAACACTGAACTACCCAGGAAGCATCAAAAGAAGATAAAAGGAATATACAGAGTCACTGTACCAAAAAGAATTGGTCAATGTTTAACCATTTCAGAAGATAGCATAGAATCAAGAACCAATGGTTTGAAGGTAAAAGTCTGAGCTGCACTGAAGGCATTGGCGAAAAACAAGGCTCCAGGAATTGGCAGAATACCAACTGAGATGCTTCAACAAATAGATGCAACACTAGAGATGCTCACTTGTCTATGCCAAGGAATTTGGAAAAAAATTACCTGGCCAACAAACTGGAGGAGATCTATATTTGTGCCCGTTCCAAAGAAAAGTGGTCCAACAGAATGCGGAAATTATTGAACAATATCATTAATATCACGCACAAGTAAAATTTTGCTGAAGATCATTCAAAAGCAATAGTAGCAGTACATCGACAGGGAACTGCCAGAAATTTAAGCCAGACTCAGAAGAGGACGTGGAACAAGGGATATCATTGCTGATGTCAGATGGATCTTGGCTGAAAGCAGAGAATACCAGAGAGATGTTTACCTGTGTTTTGTTGACTATGCAAAGGCATTCGACTGTGTGGATCATGACAAATTATAGACAACATTTCAAAGAATGGGAATTCCAGAACAGTTAACTGTGCTCATGTGGAACCTGTGCATAGACCAAAAGGTGGTTGTTTAAACAGAACAAGGGGACACCGCGTGGTTTAAAGTTAGGAAATGTGTGTGTCAGAGTTGTATCCTTTCACCATACATATTCAGTCTCTATGCTGGGCAAATAATCAGAGAAGCTGGACTATATGAAGGATAACTCAGCGTCATTAACAACCTGCGATATGCAGATGACACAACCTTGCTTGCTGAAAGTGAAGAGGATTTGAAGCACTTACTGACGACTACAGTCTTCAGTATGGATTACACCTCAACATAAAGAAAACAAAAATCCTCATAACTGAACCAGTAAGCAACATCATGATAAACGGAGAAAAGACTGAAGTTGTCAAGGATTTCATTTTACTTGGATCCACAATCAACACCCGGTGGAAGCAGCAGTCAAGAAATCAAATGACTCATTGTATTGGGCAAATCTGCTGCAAAAGACCCCTTTCAAGGGTTAAAAAGCAAAGATATCACTTTGAGGACTAAAGTGCCCCTGACCCAAGCCATGATATTTTTCAAATTGCTTTATATGCGTGTGGAAGCTGAAAATGAATAAGGAAGACAGAAGAAGAATTGATTCCTTTGAATTATGGTGTTGGGGAAGAATATTGAATATAGTATGGACTACCAGAAGAATAAACAAGTCTGTCTTGGAAAAAGGACAGCCAGAACGCACCCTAGAAGGGAGAATGGTGAGACCTCATTTCATGTATTTTGGACATGTTATCAGGCGGGACCAGTCCCTGGAGGACGTCTTGCTTGGTAAAGCAAACGGTCAACGAAAAGGAGGAAAACCCTTAATGAGATGGATTGACACAGTGGCTGCAGCAATAGGCCCAAACATAGCAATGATTGTGAGGATGGTGCAGGACTGGGAAGTGTTTTGTTCTGTTGTACATAGGGTCGTTATGAGTCGGAACTGAATTGACAGCACCTAACAGCGGCAACTATTAAGATAGTCATGTTTTGGCTATGTACTAAAAAACTATTCTCTTCAATGCATGCTAATTTTTTTTTTTATGTAACTAGTGGAATAATGAAAGGAGTCAATGCTCATCTGTGATGTCCAGGCTATCCAGCCTCCTTCCCTGGCTCTGGGCTCATCAGAAGCCCAATTTTTTTTTCTCCATACTGTGGATGATTTTGTCTTCTGGCTTGCAAGGTGAGCTTTCATGTCTGTATACTTCTGGATCCTCAATTTGATCCAGGTCACTTGTTCTCTGGGTTCACATCTTAATGTGGCCCTTAGTCACTATCCTGGGTTTCTCTGGCTTGGCTTAACAAATTGCCTTTCTGACACACTAATGGGCAAGATGGCTGTCCTCCTCCAGCAGCTTGTCAGCAGCTCCCCTTACAGAAGCTCTCTGTGTCCCAGGCTGTTCTACTGAAGCTGGCTAAGTCAAAGTCACACTTAAGCACTTGGGTTTGGCAGCTGCCTCTTCAGAAACTGTAGCAGAGAACATAGCAGTTAAGCATGAAGGTTCTGGAGCCAGACAGGCTAGGCTTAAATCTTACTGGTTACCCTCACTAGCTATAGGACCTTGGGCAAATTGTTTTCTATGCCCTACCCACCTAAGACAGCCCTGTGTTCATTTCTTTTGAATGATTTAGTTTTGTAGTTATTTCGTTGATTTATTTAACTTACCTTCATTAGTATCTCCCTCTGCCCATGAAGGTTAGATCTGTCTCTTTCACTCTTGTAACCACAGTGCCTAGCACAGGGCTTGGCACAGGCAGGAACTCCATAAATTGTTGTTGAATGAATGAATAAATTAGAAGGACCACTTAAGCCATTCTCCTGAGGAATAAAAAAGAAAAGATGACTTGTATACTCTAGTCAGAGAAAAAGAGGATGTGGGCAACTTTTTTTTTTTTTGTTATTGTTAAATAATATTTTATTGTGTTTTCATTGAAAGTTTACACAGCATATTAGGTTCCCATCTGACAATTTCTATACAAGTTGTTCAGTGACATTAGTTACATTTTTTACAATGTGCCAACATTCTCATTAATTACATTCTCGTTGTCCTATTTCCATTACTCTAGTTTCCATGCCCCCTTGTCTTCTCATCTTTACTTTAGAATAAATGTTGACCTTTTGGTTTCATACAGACGGTCTTTTAATGGAGCACCATGCTCACAGACAATATCCTTTGTTTTGTGTTCCTGTCTGTTATTTTGCTAATAGGTGACCTCAGGGGATAGTTTCAGTTCAAGGTTTAAAGAGTATCTCAAAGTGATAGTCTCAGGGAAACCTCTAGTCTCAATTGGCCTAGTAAGTCTGGATGTTTTAAGAATTTGAGTTCTGTTCCACCTTTTTCTTCCATCATATCAGGGTTCATCTATTGTGGCCCTGATTAGAACTGTTGGTAGTGGTAGCCGGCACCATATAGTTCTTCTGGTCTCATGGTAGATGAGGTCTTGACTCACGTAGACTATTAACCCTGTAGACTAGTTTTTCCTCTGAGACTTTGGTTTCCTTCTCTCTCTCTTTTGCCCCTAACAAATAGAGACCAATAGTCGTATCACATGGTTGTTCACAAGCTTTTAAGACCCCAGATGCTACTCACCAAAGTAGAATGTAGAATCTTTTCTTTATAAAATATGTTATGCCAATTGAGCTACATATTCCCTGAGACCATGGTCTGCAGCCGTCTGCCCAGCAATTTGATCCCTCAGGGAGTTTGGATGTGTCTATGGAGCTTCCATGACCTTGCCTGGTCAAGTTGTGCTGGCTTCCCGAGTATTATGTATAGTGTTACACTTCATCTATGTTACCACTTATCTATAGTCTATTTCGTGTTTTTCCTTCCCCACCGCTCTCCTCCCTTGTAACCATAAAGATTATTTCTTTCTGTATGTAAACCTTTTCATGAGTTTTTACACTAATGGCTTTATACAATATTTGTTCTTGTGTGATTGACTTATTTCACTTAACATAATACCCTACAGATTCATCCATGTTACAAGATGTTTCACAGATTCATCATTATTCTTTATCAAGCATAATACTCCATTGTGTGTACGTGCCATAGTTTATCCATTTGTCTGTTGATGGGCATCTAGGTTGTTTGCATCTTTTTGCTATGGTGAACAATACTACAATGAACATGGGTGTGCATATGTCTATTCGTGTGACGACTCTTATTTCTCTAGGATATATTCCTAGGAGTGGGATTGCTGAATCATATCGTATTTCTATTTCTAGCTTCTAAGGAAACACCATATCATTTTCCAAAATGGTTGTATCATTTTGCATTCCCACCAGCAGTGCATAAGAGCTCCGATCTCCCCGCAGCCTCTCCAACATTTATTATTTCCAGTTTTTTTTGATTCGTGCCAGTAATGCCAGGGTGAGATGGTATCTCATTATGGTTTTGATTTGCATTTCTCTAATGGCTAGTGACCGCATTTCCTCATGTGTCTGTTAGCGGCTATAATGTCTTCTTTCGTGAAGTATCAGTTCATTTCCTTTGCCCATTTTTTAATTGGATATTTGTCTTTTTGTTGTAGAGGTGCTGGATTTTCCTATACATTTTAGAGATTAGACCTTTGTTTGATTTGGAATAGCCCCCAATTTTTTCCCAGTCTGTAGGTTCTCTTTTTAATCTTTTGCTGAAGTCTTTTGATGAGCATAAGTTTTTAACTTTTAGAAGATCCCAGTTATCAAGTTTATCTCCTGGAGTTTGTGTGTTGTTGGTTATGGTTTGTATCTTGTTAATGCCCTGTGTTAGGGCCTCTAGCGTTGATCCTATTTTTTCTTCTATGAACTTTATATTTAGGTCTCTGATCTATTTTGAATTAGTTTTTGTATATGGTGTGAGGTATGGGTTCTGTTTCATTTTTTTGCAGATGGACATCAAGTTTTGCCAGCGCTATCTGTTAAAAAGACTATCTTTTCCCCATTTGCTGGACTTTGGGCCCTTGTTGAAGATCAGGTAGCCATAAGTGGATGGATTTACATCTGGGTTATCAATTCTGTTCCCATTGGTCAATGTATCTGTCATTGTACCAGTACCAGGCTGGTTTGATTACCGTAGGTTCTGAGGTCAGGTAGCCCAAGCCCTCCTATTTTATTCTTCTTCTTCAATAGTGCTTTACTTATCTGAGGGTTCTTTCCTTTCCATATAAAGTTAATGATTAGTTTTTCCATCTCTTTAAAAAATATTCTTGATATTTGGACTGGGATTGCATTGTATTTGTAAATTGCTTTGGGTAGAATTGTCATTTTCACAATGTTGAGACTCCCTAGCAATGAGCATGGTATGTTTTTCCATTTATGTAGATCTCTTTTGGTTTCTTGCAGTAGTGTTTTGTAGCTTCTTTACATAGATCTTTTAAATCCCTGGTTAGATTTATTCCTAAGTATTTTATCTTTTAGGGGTTATTGAAAATGGTATTGTTTTCCTGATTGCCTCTTCATCATTCTCTTTTTTGGTGTATAGGAATCCAATGATTTTTGTGCTTATCTTGTATCCTGCAACTCTGCTGATTCTTTCTATTAGTTCCAGTAGTCTTCTCCTGGAGTCGTTTGGCTTTTCTATGTATAGTATCATATCATTCTCAAATAGGGACAGTTTAACTTCTTCATTACCAATTTGGATGCCCTTTATTTCTTTTTCTTGCCTTATTGCTCTAGCTAGAACTTCCAGCACAATGTCAAATAGGAGTGGTGATAAAGGGCATTCTTGTCGTTTTCCTGTTTTCAAGGACAATGTTTTAAGCCTCTCTCCATTAAGAATGATGTTGGCTGTTGGTTTTGTATAGCTGCCCTTTATTATGTTGAGGAATTTCCTTTCTATATCTACTGTATTGTGAGTTTTTATCAGGAGTGTTGGACTTTGTCAAATGCATTTTCTGCATCAACTGAGATGATCAAGCGATTCTTTTATTTTATTTATGTAGTGGACTATGTTGATTGATTTTCTAATGTTGAACCATCCTTGCATACCTGGTTTGAATCATACTTGGTCGTGGTGTTTTCTTTTTTGGTGTTGTTGTGTTTTTTACATGATGCTGAATTCTATTGGCTAGAATTTTGTTGAGAATTTTTGCATATATATTAATGGGTGATATTGGTATGTAATTTTCTTTTTTGTGGTGCCTTTGCCTGGTTTTGGTATCAGGGTTATGCTGGCTTTGTAGAATGTATTTGAAACTATCCCTTCCTTTTATATGTTCTGGAATAGTTTAAGTAGTACTGGTGTAAGCCCTTCTCTGAATGTTTAGTAGAATTCTCCAGTGAAGCCATCTGGGCCAGCGATTTTTTTGATTGGGTTTTTTTTTTTTTTCTTAATTACTTTTCAGTCTCTCCTCTTGCTATGGGTCTGTTCAGAATTTCGACTTCACTTTGTATTAGTCTGGGTAGGTAGTGTGCTTCTAGAAATTTGTCCTTTTCATCTAGGTTTTCAAATTTGTTGGGGTATAGTTTTTCGTAGTATTCTGTTATGATCCTTTTTATTTCAATTTGGTCTGTTGTGATGGCCCCCATTTCTTTTCTTATTTGGGTTATTTGCATCATTTTTATCCTCTCCTGTTCTTTCTTTTTTTTTTTTTTTAATCAATTGAGCCAATGGTTTATCAATTTGTTGAGCCTTTCAAAGAACCAACTTTTGGTTTTGTTGATTCTTTCCATTGTTTTTCGATTCTCCATTTCATTTATTTCTGCTCTGATCTTTATTGTTTCCTTTCTTCTTGTGAATGTAGGTTTTCTTTTGTGGTTCTCTTTCTATTTGTTTGAGTTGTGTAGCTAATGTTTGATTTTGTCCCTTTCTTCTTTTTTGATGTGTTCGTCTGTTGCTAGAAATTGACCTCTGAGCACTGCCTTTGCTGTGTCCCAAACATTTTGATATGATGTGATTTCATTCTTGTTTGATTCTAGGAATTTTTTGATTCCATCTTTAATTTCTATTACCCAGCAGTTTTTAAGCAGGGTTTTATTCAATTTTCATGTACTTGATTTTGTTTCCTTGCTCTTCCTCTTATTAATTTTTACTCTTATGGTGTTGTGATCAGAAAAGATACTTTGTAATATCTCGGTGTTTTGGATTTTTTGAGGGTTGCATTGTGGTCTAAGATGTGGTCTATTCTGGAGAACATTCAATGCATGTAAGAAAAGAATGTGTACTTTGCAGCTGTTGTGTGGAGTGTTCTATATATGTCTATGAGGTCAAGTTGGTTGATTGTGGTCTTTAGATCTTCTGTATCTTTTCTGAGTTTCTTTCCAGATATTCTGTTCCTTACCAAGAGTGGTGTGTTGAAGTCTCCTACTTTTGCTGTGGAACTGTCCATTTCTCTTTTCAGTGTTGTTAGAGTTTGTTTTATGTATTCTGGAGTACCGTCATTGGGTGGGTAGATATTTATTATGGTAATGTCTTCATGGTGGATTGTCCCTTTAATAACTATATAATGTCCTTCTTTGTCTTTTATGGTGAATTTTGTTTTAAAGTCTATTTTACAGAGATTAGTATTGCCACTCCTGCTCTTTTTTGCTTGTTGTTTGCTTGATATATTTTTACCATCCTTTGATTTTTAATATATTTATGTCTTTGTTTCTAAGGTGTGTCTCTTGTTGACAGTATATTGATTGGTCCTGTTTTTTAATCCATTCTGTCACTCTGCCTCTTTACAGATGCATTTAAGCCATTTACATTCAGTGTGATTATTGATAGGTGTGAGTTTATTGCTGTCATTTTGTAGTGCTTTTTTTGTGGTGCTGATATTTTCTTTGTTCCTTTTTCTATCCTGTGCTGAATTCCTTTTGTTTGTGGATATTTTTTGTTTCTTTCATTTTTGTTGATTTTGTTTTTACTGAGACTTTATGTTTTTCTTCTTTATTCTGATGAGTAGGTTTGTGGCTACCTTGAAATTTACCCCTATCTTCCTAAGTTTGAACCTGTCTGCTATTACTTGATATTACCTTGACTTCCTCTCTATTTGAAAGTTCTATATCTACACCGTTTATTTCCTCTTTTGTTGTTCTTATGTTGTTGTCATTTACAGATTCACCTCTGTGGTTCCCTGTTGTAAATTTTTAGTTTTGTTTTATCCTTGAGAGTTCATTACCTACACTGGTATCTGGCTGATGTGGTGTTGCATCCTACATTCAGGCTGTTTTCTGATGTTGTTGGTTCTCTAACTGAAGGACTCTCTTTAATAATTCTTGTAAGTTTGGTTTGATTTTTATATATTCCCTTAATTTCTGTTTATCTGGAAATGTCCTAATTTTACCATCATATTTGAGTTACAGCTTTGCAGGATGTATTATTCTTGGTTGGCAATTTTTATCTTTCAAGGTTTTATGTATGTCATCCTATGGCCTTCCTGCCTGCAAGGTTTCTGCAGAATAATCAGAGCTTAGTCTTGTTGTTTCTCCTCTGTACGTGACTTTTTGTTTTTCTCGAACTACTCTCAGGATTCTTTCTTTGTCTTTCGTTTTAACGAGTGTGATTATGATGTGTCCTAGTGATTTTCTTTTAGGGTCTATCCTATATGGGTTCTTTGAGCTTATTTGATCATCAGCTTTTCATCTTTCATGATATTAGGGAAATTTTCTGTCCGCAAATCTTCAATGATCCTCTCTGTGTTTTCTGTTTTCTTCCCCTGCTCTGGAACTCTGGTCACTCGAAAAGTTTTGCTTTTCATTGTATTTCATATTGTTCTCATGGTGTCTTCATTTTTCTTCTTTCTTTTCTCTGATTTTTCCTCAAAGTGATATCCAAGTATTTGTCTTCAATTTCACTTATCCTGTCTTCCATTGCTTCAAATTTGCTCCTAAAACTTTCTATTGCCTGTCCATTTCTGAAATTTTGTTATATATCTTTTGGATTTCTAACTGTTGTTTTTGTATGATTTCTAGTTTTAGCTTATTTTGACATTTTGTTCCTGCATTTTTTCCTACATTCTTCCATTGTTTGTCTGTCTTTTCCATAATTTCACCTGTATTTTCCATGATTTTGTTTATTATTTCCTTATTTTTGTCTGTATTTACCTTCATCTCTTGGAGAGCCCTGAATATTAGAGTTTTGAATTCCTTATCATGTAGTTACAGTACCTTTTCTTCTACAGGAAGATCTTCTGGTGTTTTGTTTTGGATGTTTTCTGGAACCATCTTGTCCTTTTTTTTTAAATATATTTTGATATTGTCTGCTTTCTCCAGTACATTCAGGAATTATTTTCTTTTATATTGGTAGTAGATTTGTTTATTTCATAATGATTTTTTGTTTTATTTGGTTGTGTCTGAGTAGGCGGGCTGGGAATTCTTTATTGTTTGCTCATCTGTGGGCACAACATTTCTCACCACATTGTCCAGGTTGGCAGGGCTGGTCATTCAGCTATGGTGCAGCAGGAAGGTCTAGCAGAAGGGGAGGGGTGGGAATGGGCATTTGTGACATGAACTGAGACCAACAGGGCAGGGCTGGGTGCAGTGCAGAGTGGGGTCTGGTTGTCCCCGCCTGTGCTGTTCAGAGGTGCAATGCTCAGTGCATGGTGCAAATAGGCAGGAGGGAAGAGAAAAGATGTGATGTGTGGAGCTAAGTGGGTGTGGGGAAGAAGAGGAAGAAGAGAGTGAGACAGAAACCAAAAAAAATTTAAAAATAGTGCTGAGGAAGCCTGCTGGGGGAGTGGCACAGATCTGAGGAAGCCCTGTGCTGGTGGCTTTCTAGCTGGATGGTGTAGCATAACCCATCAAGAAGGGGCGTAGACAGCACACATGGCTAGGTGGGCAAGAGAAAGGAAGGAAGGGAGAGAGAGAGATAAGAAACAAACAAAAAAAAAAGGCAGATATGGCCAGGTTGTCAGGAGAAAGGAAAGGAAGGAAGGTAGAGAGAGAGATGAAACTGAGAAAAAAAATGCCCAAGGGGAGCCCACCAGCATGGCAGTGCAGACTGTGGAAGCCATGTTCTGGTGGCTCCCCAGCCTAGTGGTGTGGCACAGCCCATCAAAAAGTGGTGGAGACTGTACACACTGGCAGGTGATCAGGAGAAAGGAAAGGAAGGAAGTTAAAAAGAGATAAGAAACAGAGAAAGAAAAAAAAGCCCTGAGGGAGCCTACCAGTGTGGCAATGTGGACTGGTGAAGCTGTGTGCCGGCAGCTCCCAAGCAGAGTCTTGTGGCACAGCCCATCAAAAAGTGATGGAGGCAGCACAGGCAGCCAGGTGGTCGGGAGAAAGGAAAAGAAGGAAGGTAGGAGAGAGACAAGAAACCAAGAAAGAAAAAAAAGCCCCGAGGGAGCACACTAGCTTGACTGTGCAGACCGGGGAAGTGGCTCCCCAGCAGAGTGGCACAGCACAGCCCATAGAGAAGGAGCAGAGATGGCACATGGCACCAACTGGGCAGGAGAAAGGACAGGAAGGATGTGAGAGACAGAGAAGAAACAAAAAGAAGCCAAAATAACAATAACAAAAAAATGGCACTGAAGGAGCTGGCCGGAGGGGGCACTGCAAATCCAAGCAGCAAGGAGACGGCATCTCTTCAGCCAAGTGACCATGGCCCGCCAGAAAGCGGTGGAGGCCACACAGAGGGAAGAAGTTGGGGGTGGGAAAGCATGTATCCCTGGTTACTGGGTGCTGTGTCTCCTGTTGGGAGCTCAATAAAGTTACCTTCCCATACTCCCTATATGCCATTATTGGTGGCTGAGGGGTCCAAGATTGCAAGTCCCTGCTGTGTTAGCTGGTAAGGACCTCTACTCTGTAGCTCTCTGCATTCTCTCTTCTGTGTCAGTTTCTTATTCCATTAAGTGCTTGGTAAAGTTTTTAATCCCTTCATTTGATGCTTAGGGTTCCAGGATTAATACTTGTATCTGTTTTTACTTAGTTTTTCAGTTCTTTGCTGTAGAGGGACAGCGTGATGTTTCTTCTATTGTGCCATGTTGGCTCCACCTCCTCCCCCCAAATTTTTAAAAAGTAAAAAGTATCTACAGGCCACTTGTTGCTGTTGTTGTTGTTGTTAGGTGGCATCAATTTGATTCCGACTCATAGCAACCCTATGTACAACAGAACAAAACACTGCCAGGTCCTGCGACATTCTCAAAATCATTGTTATGCTTCAGGCCATTGTTGCGACCACTGTGTCAATCCATGTTATTGAGGGTCCTCCTCTTTTTGCTTACCCTTTACTTTGCTGAGGATGATATCCTTCTCCAAGGACTAGTCTCTCCTGTTACCATGTCCAAATTATGTGAGACTAAGTCTTGCCATCCTTGCTGCTGAGGAGTATTCTAGTTGTACTTCTTCCAAGACAGATTTATTCATGCTTCTGGAAGTCCATGGTATATTCAATATTCTTCACCAACACCATAATTCAAAGGAATCAATTCTTCTTTGGTCTTCATTATTCAATGTACACATTTTAAATACATATGAGGTGATTGAAAACTCCATGGCTTGGGTTAGGAGTACCTAAGTGCTTAAAGTGACATCTTTGCTTTTTAACACTTTAGAGAGGTCTTTTGCAACATATTTGCGCAGTGCAATATGTCCCTTGATTTCTTGACTGCTACTTCTATGGGTGTTTATTGTAGATCCAAGTAAAATAAAATCCTTGACAAAAACAAACTTTTCTCCATTTATCATTATGTTGCTTATTGGTCCATTTGTGAGGATTTTTGTTTTCTTTTATGTTGAGGTATAATCCACACCGAGGGCTATAATCTTTGTTCTTCGTCAGTAAGTGCTTCAAATCCTTTTCACTTTTAGCAAGCAAGGTTGTGTCATCTACATATTGCAGGTTGTTAATGATCCTGTGTTATTCTTCACATAGTCCAGCTTCTCTGATTATTTGCTCAGCATCCAGATTGAATAAGTATGGTGAAAGGATACAACCTTGACACACACGTTTCCTAAATTTAAACCAGGCAGTATCCTCTTGTTCTGTTCATGTATATGCTTCTTGGTCTATGCACAGGTTCCTCATGAGCACAGTTAACTGTTCTGGAATTCCCATTCTTTGAAATGTTATCTATAATTTGTCATGATCCACACAGTCGAATGCCTTTGCATAGTCAATAAAACACAGGTAAACATCTCTCAGGTATTCTCTGCTTTCAGCCAAGATCCATCTGACATCAGCAATGATATCCCTTGTTCCACGTCCTCTTCTGAGTCTGGCTAAAATTTCTGGCAGTTCCCTGTCAATGTACTGCTACAATCCCTTTTGAATGCTCTTCAGCAAAATTTTACTTGCATGTGATATTAATGATACTGTTCAATAATTTTCACATTCTTTTGGACCATCTTTCTTTGGAACAGGCACAAACATAGATCTCTTCCAGTTTGTTGGCCAGGTAGCTGTCTTCCAAATATCTTGGCTAGAAAAGTGAGCACCTCTAGCACTGCATCTATTTGTTGGAGCATCTCAATTGGTATTCTGTCAATTCCTGGAGCCTTGTTTTTCACCAATGCCTTCAGTGAAGCTTGGACTTCTTCCTTCAGTACCATCGGTGCTTGATCATATGTTACCTCCTGAAATGGTTGAATATTGACCAATTCTCTTTGGTACAGTGACTTTGTATTCTTCCCATCTTCTTTTGATGTTTTCTCCATCATTCAACATTTTCCATGTTGAAGCCTTCTAAAGTTCAACTCGAGGCTTGAATCATTTCTTCAGTACTTTCTGCTTGAAAAATACTGAGTGTGTTCTTCCCTTTTGGTTTTCCAACTTCAGGTCTTTGTACATTTCACTATAATACTTTACTTTGTGTTCTCAACCTGCACTTTGAAATCTTCTGTTTAGCTCTCTTCATCATTTCTTCCTTTTGCTTTAGCTACTCTACATTCAACAGCAAGCTTCAGAGTCTATTCTGACAACCATTATGGGCTTTTCTTTCTTTCCTGTCTTTTGAATCACCTCTTATTTTCTTCATGTATGATGTCTTTGATGTCATTCCACAACTCATCTGGTCTTTCGTCATTAGTGTTCAATGCGTCAAATCTATTTCTGAGATGGTCTCTAAATTCATGTGGGATATATTCAAGGTTGTACTTTGCTTTCATGGACTTGTTCTAATTTTCTTCAGCTTCAACTTGAACTTACATATGAGCACTTGATGGTCTGTTCCACATTTAGGCCCTGGCCTTGTTCCTCCTGATAATATTGAGCTTTTCCATCTTCCCTTTCCACAGATATAGTCAATTCAATTCCTGTGTATTCCATCCGGTAAGGTTCACTTGTATAGTCACATTTATGCAATTATGTTCTTCAAAAAAAGATATTTGTAATGAAGACATATTTGGTCTTGCAGAGTTCTATTGTTTGATCTCCAGCATCGTTTCTATCACCAAGGCCATATTTTCCAACCACTGGTCCCTCTTCTTCGTTTCCAACTTTTGCAATCCAACCACCAGTAATTATCAATGCTTTTTGAGTGTCTGTTTGATCAATTTCAGAATGCAGAAGTTGGTAAAAATCTTCAATTTCTTCATCTTTGGCCTTAGTGGTTGGTGTGTAAATTTGAATAATAATCGTATTAACTGGTCTTCCTTGTAGGCATATGAATATTATCCTATCATTAACAGCATTATAGTTCAGTATACATCTTGAAATGTTCTTTTGGATGATGAACTTGACCCCATTCCTCTTCCAGTTGTCGTTCCTAGCACAGTAGACCATGTGATTGTCTGATTCAAAATGTCAAACACCGATGATCTATCATGGAGATGTAACCATAATAAACATATATGCACCCAATGACAGAACTCTAAAATACATAAAACAAGCTCTAACAGCACTGAAAAGAGAAGCTGACAGTCCCACATTAATAGTAGGAGACTTCAACACACCAGTCTCAGTAAAGGAAGAAACTCAACAAGATACAGGAGACCTAAAGGGCACAATCAGTCAACTTGACCTCATAGACATATATAGAACTTGCCACTTAATAGCTGCAAAGTACACATTCTTTTCCAATGCACATGGAACATTCTCCAGAATAGACCACATCTTAGGCCGCAGAACAACCCTCAACAGAATCCAAAACCTTGAGATAATACAAAGTATTTTCTCTGACCACAACATCATCAAGGTAGAAATTAACAACAGGAAAAGCAAAGAAAAAAATCAGTTACATGGAAACTGAGTAACACCCTGCTTACAAATCACTGGGTAATAGAAGAAATCAGAGATGGAATCAAAAAATTCCTAGACTCAAATGAGAATGAAAATACATCATAACAAAACTTTGGGACACAGCAAACGCAGTCCTCAGAGAACAATTTATAGCAATAGATGCACACATCAAAAAAGAAGAAAGGGACAAAATCAAAACATTAATTACAGAACTCGAACAAATAGAAAGAGAACCACAAAAGAAAACCCATGTTCACCAGAAGAAAGGAAATAATAAAGATCAGGAGCAGAAATAAATGAAATAGAGAATAGAAAAACAATAGAAAGAATCAACAAAACCAAAAGTTGGTTCCTTGAAAGGATCAACAAAATGGAAAAACCACTGGCCAAACTGACAAACAAAAAAAAAAAAAACAGGAGAGGATGCAAATAACCCAAATGAGAAAGGAACTGGGGAACATTACAACAGACCCAAATGAAATAAAAAGGATCATAACAGAGTATTATGAAAAACTATACTCCAATAATTTGAAAACATAGAGGAGATGGATAAATTTTTAGAAACACACTACCAACCCAAACTAACACAAAGTGACATTGAAAATCTGAACAGACCCATAACAAGAGAAGAGATTGAAAACGTAATAAAAAGACTTCCAACAAAAAAACACCCTGGCCCAGATGGTTTCACTGGAGAATTCTACCAAACATTCAGAGAAGAGGTTACACCAGTATTACTCAAATTATTTCAGAACATAGACAATGAAGAGACACTTCCGAATTCATTTTATGAAGCCAGCATAACCCTGATACCAAAAGCAGGCAAAGCCACTACAAAAAAAGAAAATTACAGACCAA
>NW_004444020.1:9873991-9906442 GCF_000243295.1 Trichechus manatus latirostris
ACATAAATGGAAAAACATACCATGCTCACTGCTAGGGAGTCTCAACATTGTGAAAATGACAATTCTACCCAAAGCAATTTACAAATACAATGCAATCCCAGTCCAAATATCAAGAATATTTTTTAAAGAGATGGAAAAACTAATCATTAACTTTATATGGAAAGGAAAGAACCCTCAGATAAGTAAAGCACTATTGAAGAAGAAGAATAAAATAGGAGGGCTTGGGCTACCTGACCTCAGAACCTACGGTAATCAAACCAGCCTGGTACTGGTACAATGACAGATACATCGACCAGTGGAACAGAATTGATAACCCAGATGTAAATCCATCCACCTACTGTCACCTGATCTTCAACAAGGGCCCAGATTCCATTAAATGGGGGGAAAAAAAGTCTTTTTAATAAAAGGTGCTGGCAAAACTTGTTGTCCATCTGCAAAAAAATGAAACAGGACCCGTACTTCACACCAAACACAAAAACTTATTCAAAATGGATCAAAGACCTAAATATAAAGCCAAAAACTATAAAAATCATAGAAGAAAAAATAGGGCCAATGCTAAAGGCCCAACTACATGGCATAAAGAGGATACAAACAATAACTAACAATACACAAACCAGAAAATACACTAGATAACTGAGATCTTCTAAAAATTAAACACTATGCTCATCAAAAGACTTCACCAAAAGAGTAAAAAGAGAACCTACAGACTGGGAAAAAATTTTTGGCTATTCCAAATCCGACAAAGGTCTAATGTCTAAAATCTACAGGAAAATCCAGCACCTCTACAACACAAAGACAAATAATCCAATTAAAAAATGGGCAAAGGAAATGAAGAGACACTTTACCAAAGAAGACATTACAGCGGCCAACAGACACATGAGGAAATGCTCGTGATCACTAGCCATTAAAGAAATGCAAATCAAAACCCCAGTGAGACACCATTTCACCCCGGCATTACAGGCATGAATCACAAAAACAGAAAATAAACGTTGGGGAGCCTGCGGGGAGATCGGACTCTTATGCACTGCTGGTGGGAATGCAAAATGATACAATCATTTTGGAAAACGATATGGCAGTTCCTTAGAAAGCTAGAAATAGAAATACCATATGATCCAGCAATCCCACTTCTAGGAATATATCTTAGAGAAATAACAGCCATCACACGAATAGACATATGCACACCCATTTTCATTGCAGTATTGTTCACGATAACAAAAAGATGGAAACAGTCTAGATGCCTATCAACAGATGAATGGAAAAACTGCGGTACATACACACAATGGAGTATTACGCAATGATAAAGAACAATGATGAATCTGTGAAGCATCTCATAACATGGATGAAACTGGAGGACATTATGATGAGTGAAGTAAGTCAACCACAAAAGGACCAGTATTGTATGAGACCACTACTGTAAAAACTCATGAAAAGGTTTACGTACAAAGAGAAACAATCTTTGATGGTTACGAGGGATGGGAGGGGCGGGGAGGAAATACTAAATAGACAATAGATAAGTGGTAACTTTGGTGAAGAGTAAGACACTATACAATACGGGGGGAGACAGCACAACTTGTACAAGGCAAGGTCATGGAAGCTCCATAGACACATCCAAACTCCCTGAGGGACGGAATTGCTGGGCGGAGGGCTGTGGAAACCATGGTCTCGGGAAACATCTAGCTCAATTGGCATAACATCGTTTATAAAGAAAATGTTCTACATTCTACCTTGGTAAGTAGCGTCTGGGGTCTTAAAAGCCTGTGAGTGGCCATCTAAGATACTCGACTGGTCTCACCCCTCTGGCAGCAAGGGAGAATGAAGAAAGCAAGATACAAGGGAAAGATTAGTGCAAAGGACTAATGAACCACAACTACCATGGCCTCCATCAGACTGAGTCCAGAACAACTAGATGGTGCCTGGCTACCACCACTGACTGCTCTGACAGGGATCACAACAGAGGGTCCTCAACAGAGCTGGACAAAAATGTAGAACAAAATTCTAACTCACAAAAAAAGACCAGGCTTACTGGCCTGACAGAGACTGGAGAAACCCCAAGAGTATGGCACCCGACACCCTTTTAGCTTAGTAATGAAGTCACTCCCGGGGTTCACACTTCAGCCAGAGATTAGACGACCCCGTAAAACAAAATGAGACTAATGGGGCACACCAGCCCAGGGATAAGGACTAGAAGGCAGGAGGGGACAGGAAAGCTGGTAATAGGGAACCCAAGGTCGAGAAGAGAGAGTGTTGACATGTCGTGGGGTTGTTAACCAATGTCATAAAACAATACGTGTACTAACTGTTTAATGAGAAACTATTTGTTCTGTAAACCTTCATCTAAAGTGCAATAAAAAAAGTTTTGTTTTTTTTTAAAAAGCCCAATACTGGTTCATTTCAGCTCACTAATTCCTAGGATATCGAAGTTTATGCGTTCCATTTCACTTTTGACAATTTCCAGTTTTCCTGGATTCATACTTTGTACATTCCATGTTCCAATTACTAATGAATGTTTGTAGTTGTTTCTTCTCATTTTGAGTTGTGCCCCATCAGCAAACGAATGCCCCAAAAGCTTGACTCCTTCCACATCATTAAGGTTGACTCTGAGGACACAGCTTTTCCCTAGTCATACTTTGAATGCCTTCCAACCTGAGAGGCTCATCTTCTAGCCCTATATCAATCTTCCTCTGCTATTCACAAGGTTTCCACTGGCTAATTTTTTCATAAGTAGACCACGTGGTCCTTCTTAAAGTCTGTCTTAGTCTGGAAGCTCAGCTGAAACCTGTCCACCATGGGTGACCCTGCTGGTATTTGAAATACTGGTGGCATAACTTCCAGCATCACAGCAACACCAAACCACCACAGTATGACAAACTGACAGACACCTGGGAACAGGCCAATAAGCCAAATTCTAGGGAAAAGTCATTAATCTTGCAGTGCTTGCATTTTAGTGCATCTCTGTTCCTCTTTTTTAATGGAACCTTAGTGCTGCACTAGTCCATACATGCTTGTGTAACTTTTTAACATAGACACCAGGAAGCTTTCACTATCTATTATGCACAGGTAGAGATACAACAATTAATGGAAATAAATGGTCCTTCTTTGGAATCCTGGCATCCCAAACTAGAAGAATTTCCATTAGAAGGATTTGAAAACCCCAACATACCATAAAGGTGACTTTTTAGAAAAGAAGGGAGAAATCAAACAGAGAAAAATGGTACACAAAGAAAAGACCATGCTACACTATATCTATTTCTGGAGTTATTATGATCACGAGGATTGCTGGAGACCCCATATCTGTATCTTGATACCAATAAGCATCTGGAGCAGCTGCCAAAGATAGCACTTTGAGTAAAATGATCACCGTGGACTCAACGATATTACTGTCAGGTGGATTCAAATCACTAAGCAACTACAGTAGAAGCCTGATGCTATTGCTCCAGGTATTTGCTCTATTAATTGGGAAAAAAATTAGAGTGAAGAAGCATCATAAAAAATAATACATGTGTATTTTAATTTTTTCTTTTATGCTAAAACTTAAAAATGTGCAATTATTTGACAATATCTTGGTTGAGCTTGAGGCCTATATTTTGTTCTCTTTCTTGCAAAAAAGCACACCTTTGACACATCCTGTATGATTTCAAGGTTTTATTGTTTTGTCTTGTTTTTAAAGCAAAGTAAGAATGTAAAGACTTTTGCAATTTGAGTAAAAACTTTTTCTAGATTTTTACTATTTTCACCAATCTTCTACAATTCTCTTGCCCACATCTAAATGAGTAGAATTTTTTTTTTAGTAACTCAGCCTTATCTATTTTTTTCAAAACATTTGCATCAATTTTTAAGTAAACAATAACATTTCCTTTTCACACTAACATTTCATTGGTTAATATAATATTTAATTAATTTACATAATTACAGGAGCAAGTACAACTGGTATAAACAGGTTTGAAGCAAACACTACTGGCTCTTGGAAAGAATCACCTCAACTGCTGAAATTGTAATCGTCCCCAGACAAACTACAGCACAGACCAGAGCAGGCTGCTAGCCTGATTCTGCAAAAGGAGGTTATTCGTCAGTGAGTTTATGGAAAGAATGGGGAGCACTACTTAATAGAAGTCAATTTAATGGAAGCTGGTAAATCCTCACAAGGAGAATTTAGAAAGCAAAGCAAAATCGTGGGAATTCTCTGGACAAGTGCCAAGTAGCTCTATAACATCCGGCATTTCCTTCCATGTCATGAAGACCTAGAAGCCTTATCAATCAAATTTTCAGGTGGTACCAAGTCGTAAGGCATACTAACACTGCAAGTATCAACTAAAAATCAAAACACTCTCAACTTCTGTGAAATCCTTAGTGGTCCTTCCACTAAGAATTTGATATATAAAATGATGGTGCAACCGTATTAGATGCTAGATAAGTGTATAAAGACTAAGTTCAATGCACATATGTGGATACAGGCTCTCCAAATGCTTGGATTAGTCCCTGGCATATAGATGATGTTCACTAAATATGTGCTAAATGAATAAATATGCTATTGAGAGAGAAAAAACAAGGAACTGAACAGTGTGCATGGTGTGTTTATGTTTGTATTAAAACAAAGGGTGTACTTACAGAGTCTTTGCTTGTTTGTATACAGAAAACTACTAGAAGGATGGTCAAGAAATTGATAGGAGTGATTGTCTCTGGGGAGAAGAACTAGGGTATTTGGAGTCTGAGTTAGAAGGTTAACTTACTTTTGATTCTACATGTTTTCATATTATTCCAATTTTCATTGTATGTGTATTTTAACTAAATCTTTAATCACTGGTGGCACAGTGTTAAAGTACTCAGCTGCTAACAGAAAGGTCAGTGGTTCGAACCTACCAGCTGCTTCACAGGAG
Source organism: Trichechus manatus latirostris (assembly GCF_000243295.1). Lineage (NCBI taxonomy): Eukaryota > Metazoa > Chordata > Mammalia > Sirenia > Trichechidae > Trichechus > Trichechus manatus. Next base: position 9,878,866 of record NW_004444020.1, read on the forward strand.
AAAAATGTGGCAGTCTACTTCCATAAAGATTGCAGCCTTGGAAACTCTATGGGGCAGTCCTACTCTGTTCCATAGGGTTGCTATGAGTCAGAATCAACTCAATGGTGGTGAGTTTGGTGGGTTTTTGTTTTGTTTTGTTTTGTTTTTTTGTTTAGTAAATAATCCAGTAACTTTTCAACTATCTGGAATGTTGGACTAAAACTGAAATTTAAACTTGAGAAGGGCAAAATGAGTGATTCTACATTTTGCTTCAAAAATTTGTTTCCTAATGACACAATAGCCTCAACAATGGACTCAAACATATCAACCATCTTGAAGATGGCACAGGACTGGGCAAAGTTGTGTTCTGTTATACATAAAGTCATCATAACTTGTTGACAACTAACAGCAACAATCCCAGGTGAGGATAGCCTGCAAAGTCCTGCACATACAGCCTCTAAAGAGGGTTTCAGATGCAGTCTCTTGACCCTCCCTAGTGGCCCATTCTAACATAGGCCCTCGGTGTCTCCTCCTGGGCCACCTCAAGGACCTCCTAACTGAGCTCACTATAGACCTCACTGACCATCTCCATACAACACACAACAACCCTCCACAAGTGTAACTTGGATATTTTCACTCCGCTAGCCAAAAACCAGCAGTAGTTTCCCACCACCTTTTTCTCTTTAGTTTTTTTAAAATCAAAATAATAATGTACTTAGTTATAAAGTTAAATAAATTTACAAGGTTTATAGTGGAAAAACCAGAGGTCCTAACCTTTCTCTCCATACTCCAAGGCCCAGGTGTGATAACTTTCATCTCTTCTGGCTGCTTCTTCTGGTATTTTTCTCTATATTCCTTATAATGTGATATGATACTTGTATGATATATTGTCATTGCTTGAATTTCAGTTTAATATATTATCTGTAGACTTACTACTATGAAGATTAAGTTTTAATCCACTCAGAAAATACTCATACACAAAACACTATCCAGTTACCTCTTCCTAACTTTCCTGTATACTAATATCACAAACTTTGGCTGAATTTATATTATTATGATTATTTTAATATAATGAATATTTAAGAAATCTATTATTATTTTATTTAATTTTTTATACAATTTATCTTGGTTTTTTTAAATTTGCTTAGTTTTCTATATACTTCTCACTAATTCATCTCAGTAGACTCAGGCAAAAGAAGAACTCCAGTAGCACCCCTCTCCTCACCTCTCCTGAAGCCCTGTTTTTCCAAACTAATCTGAGCTGTTTGCTTTCTATGCCTGCTATACAGCCATTATAACGGGACCACCATCCTGAAAATTCCTTTTACTTCTCTCTTAGGTTAGATTCTTACTTTCTTGAATCTGAAGTCTTTGGCTTTCGGGATCATGTCTCCCATTGTCATGGATTGAATTGTGTCTCCCCAAAATATCTGTCAACTTTGCTGGGTCATGATTCCCAGTATTGTATGGATTGTGTACCATTTTGTAATCTGATGTAAACTCTATCAGTATGATGTAATAAGATGAATTAGTGGCAGTTATACTGATGAGGTCTACAAGATTAGATAGTGTCTTAGCCAATCTGTTTTGAGATATAAAAGGGAGAAATAAGCAGAGACATGTGGGGACCTCATACCACCAAGAAAGCAGTGCCGGGAGCATAGCACGTCCTTTGGACCTGAGATTCCTGTGCTGAGATGCTTCCAGACCAAGGGAAGACTGCTACATCACAATGACCTTCCTCCAGAGCCTACAGAGAGACAATGCCTTCTCCTGGAGCTGATGTCAGGAATTTGGACTTGTAGACTACTAGACTGTGAAAGAATAAATTTCTCTTTGTTATAAGCCATCCACTTGTGGTATTTCTGTTATAGCAGCACTAGATGACTAAGACACCCATTTGGAAGAGCTGGTCCTCCAGTAGCTTCCTGTGAAATGGTGCATGAAAGATAAATTGAAACCTTAAATAATTAAGACTGTCTTTATTCTACCCTCGCACTTGATTGAAAGTTTAGTTCAGTACAGGAATTTAGATTGCAAAATATTTTTTCTACTGTCTTTTAGCTTACATTTTTGCTGTTGAGAAGTCTGAGTCTACTCTGATCCATGATCCATTCTATATTCTATATGACCTAGTTCTCCTCTCTGGAAGTTTTTAGGATATTTTATTTGTCCCCCAGGTTTTGAAATTTTATAATACAACTGGGCATACACTTTTTTTTTTTTTCCCTTCACTGAACTAGGTACTCAGAGAGCCCTTTCAACTTGGGAAATTATGTCCTGCAGCCTTAGGAAATTGTTTTGAATTATTTCTTTGATCATTTCCTCATCTCTGATTTCTCTACTCTCTTTCTGAAGAAACTTTTCTTTGGACATTTGATTTTTTAGCTTGATTTTCTAAACTTATATTTTCCTCCAATTTTCTCATCTTCCCTATTTTCCATCATTTGGCCAATTTGTGCTACTACTTTATCTTCCAAGCCATCTGCTTAGATATCTAGCGCTGCTTTAAGAGAAATACCACAAGTGGACGGCTTCAACAAATAGAAATTTATTCTCTCACTGTCTAGGAGGCTAGAAGTCCAAATTCAGGACACTAGCTCCAGGAGAAGACTTTCTCTCTCTGTCTGCTCTGGGGGAAGGTCCTTGTCAGCAATCTTTCCTTGGTCTAGGAGTTTCTCAGTGCAGGGACCCTAGGTCCAAAGGACAGCTCTTCTCCTGAAGCTTCTTTCTTGGTGGTATGAGGTCCCTCTCTCTACTCGGTTCTCTCTACTTTTATCTCTTGTAAGATAAAAGGTGTTGCAGGTCACACCCCAGGGAAACTCCCCTTACATTGGATCAGGGCTTGTGACCTGAGTAAGGTGTTGTATCCCACCCTAATTCTCTTTAACATAACCTAATCTTGCTTCATTAACCACAGGCAGAGATTAGGATTTACAACACATAGGAAAATTACATCAGATCACAAACTGGAGGACAAGCACACAATACTGGAAATCATGGCCTAGCCAAGTTGACACACATTTTGGGGGGAACACAATTCAATCCATAACACCGTCTATTGAATTTTTCATTTCTGCTTTCATAGTTTTAATTTCCAAGAACTCTTCAGTTTGCTCTCTGAATGTTCCCTCTTTATTAGCATTCTAGTCTTGTTTCATGGATACAGTACTGTATTTATCTCTCTGAGGATACTTAACCATACAGGTTTATTGTTGTTGTTCAGTTTTCTTTGGCTCTCCCTGCATTAACAGTGTGTCCCACACTTTCTTTTTTCCATTTCTTTATTTTGGTCTTCATATTTCATGTGAGAGGTTGTCCTCAAATATCAGGTGATCCTTGGCTATCTTCTCATATTCAAGAGTGAGGCGCTAAAGGGCTGATAGGAAGTCCTGCGTGTGTGGACTGTGCTTGTCCAGGGGCAGGAGAATTCCCAGGTGTCAGTGTCTATATCTTTTCTCTTAAGCAGCTTGTTCCCCTCTAATCTCTTTCCAGGAGCAGAAAAGCCTGCCAGTGACCTTGACAGAGGCTTGGGGTCTTATTGACTAATATACATTCACTTCTTTTCCTGCCTCTGTCATACTGCTGTGTAATTGATTACTTTCATGTGCACTTTCTAGCCATGGTCTTGTAACTCTCACCCAGGTGACTGGGCAGGACTCTGTGATGGGGTAATTGCGGCCTACCAAGGGAAATGGCCAATTTTGCCTTAAAAGAGAGCCAATTCCAGAGCAGAGACGAGAATCCCACCTCTCCAGGGAAGAACAGCCAGGAGCAGAGGGCATATCCTTTGGACCCAGGATCCCTGCACTGAGAGGATCCTGGGACCAGGAGAGAGAGAGCAAGCTGTAACCCTGATGACAGTGAAAAGCAGTGGCAGGAAAGACCCAGTAGCAGGAGATGGTGCGGTGAGCTTCCCGGCCCACGGAGAGAGAAAAGAAGCAGAAAGTTGAGTGCCTTTGGTGAAAGACACAGGGCCAGGGAGACGCATGTCTGTGAGCATGGTTGGAAAGAGGCTGTCCTAATGGAAGAACTGTATTCTGACTGTCCCTGAGCCTGAATTGTAATGGTTACTTCCCTAATAAACCCCATAATCTTGAGTATAATCTCTAAATTTTGTGTGGCCGTTGCAATGAATTATCTAACCCAGTGAAGACTGCTGTGCGAGGGACGGTTGGTGTCAGAATTGGTAAAGATGATGGAGAGAAGAAGCTTGTCTGGCCTCTGCCTCATGGGAGTCAGCCTTGCTCTGTTGATATTGGTTCTCCTTCCCCCTCGTGGGGTTAGAGGAGATCAGACACCACCCTCATGCCTTTTTTTACACATACACATGAAGTTCCAAAGTCCACAGCCCTGAAGGCTTCCATTTTCTGCCCTGTGGGGCCAGGAGAGGATCTAGGCTTCTAATTGTTTCTTAAGGAAAGCCACATTTCCAGTCATAAAAAGGTTGCAATTTTAGTATTTTCACCAGAGATTCAGACACACACAACAGCAGAAAACAAGTGGAAAAGGATCAGTAGTTTTAAATAAACTATTCACTTAGGCTACGTTTTCCAAGGAGTTATCAAAGGTCTTTTAAGCAGTAATTAACTGTTTAAATTGTTTGGAGTTTTCAACTACCCTTTACTTTTAAATATAAGAAGGTCTGCTCTAAAGGCTGAGTGAAATGAAGCTGAGTTTGGGCTCCCAAACCTTGTCTCTGAAGTCCATATTACCAGGGACTCATTATCCTAGCCAGACAGTTCATGAACCTCACACATAAAGACACTGAGATGCAGGCAGCAGATAGAGGACAGCTTTGGAGGTCCATACTTGAGCAGTGGTGTTTAGCTCCTTGGGTATTACAGTTATTATGCTTGGCTGCTAACCAAGAGGCTAGAGGTTGAGTCCACCCATTGGAGCCTCAGAATAAGGGCCTGGTGATATACTTCTGAAAATCAGTCACTGAAAACCTTATGGAGCACAGTTTTACTCTGACTCATATGGGGTCAGTGTGCGTGGGGATTGACTGGGTGGCAGCTGATTTTTGGTATTTGGCTATGCTAAGTCATTCCATAGAAACAAAGGTTCTGCTCTCGACTCTATACTGATGTGGCCCTAACCAGGCCAAAACTATAGACGGACTAGAAAACTTATATGCAAGCCTAGAATCATCTCCTCAAGACCAGTCTCCACAGAGCAGACAGGCAACTTACGCATCCAACCTGACAGTCGGTGTGCACGGAGCCCAGTTCCCAAGGCCACTCACTTAGGTTATTTAGAATACAATGACGAACTCTTGAACACTGAGGCAAAACTGGGGTTAAGTCCTAGATGATGGTTAATTCTGTCATTCTTTTTATTTAGACATGACTAAACCCTAGTGGCATAGCAGTTAAGAGCTACGGCTGCTAACCAAAAGGTCGGCAGTTCAAATCCACCAGGCGATCCTTGGAAACCCTATGGGGCAGTTCTACTCTGTCTTAAAGGGTCACTATGAGTCAGAATCGACTCCACGGCAATGGGTTTGTTTTTGGTTTTTTTTTGGTTTATGCATATGTGAAGATATCCCTGCGAGGCAAAAATGGTTAAGCACTTGACAACTAGCCAAAAGGTTGGCAGTTTGAATCCCCCCAGAGGTGCCTCAGAAGAAAGGCATTGTGATCTGCTTCCGAAAAATCAGCCATTGAAAACACTACAGGGCAGTTCTACTCTGCACACATGGGGTCACCATGAGTTGGAATTGACAGCAACTAACAACAATAACAGCAAAGCATATGTGTACTACAAAAAACTAGAAAAGGAAAAAAATCCCCAGAAAATATCATTTTCAAGCAGTACTTAAATGTGCCACTATAAATCATCTTGGCATAACATTGAAAAACACAGCCCATCTACTTCTCAAAATATTTGCATCTAGAGGAGCAGAATTTCATTTTCCTAACTCAAGTGGGTGATGTGTGATGTTTTTATTAATCTACACTTGGTGACACTTTTTGAATTCTCCATTTTCCTCTGGATAAACTTGCCCTCAGTGTGTCTGTTACTCAACACAACAAAGGATGATTATATATACATAAATATCCCCTTCCAAGATTTTCTCTTCAGTTTGACCTTATTGTTTTTCCTCTACAGAAAACATTGGCAGAATTATCAGAAGAGGGAGGTATAAGTGTTACAATACAATGAAGAATACATCTTTTCTTGTTGTTGAGGCATGTGATAAGCAACATTTTCATGTGACATCTGATATATAACATGGATTTTAGAGAAAAATTGGACTACTTATAGAAAACATTCTTCTGAGGTTTTCATATTGGCCTTAAAAATTTGATTTAAGTATTGCAAGTCAACCTAGCAATCCTCAGATATTATTATTAACATAGTCCCTGATTTACTTCATTACCATATATGCAGACTGTTGACTTGGGTATAATTCTCACCATTTGCCTTAGGAGTATAATGACTGGATCACAGATAAGGGAGGGACTACGAAGATAGCCCCACTAGCTTTTATTATCGAAGTCAAAGGGTAAGTTACTTAGGTAGATAACAAGAGTCCCTGGGTGTTGCAAATGGTCAAGTGCTGGGTTACTAACCAAAAGGTTGGCAGTTCAAACCCACTCAGAAGTAAGACCTGGAAATCTGCTTCTAAAAGGTCACAGCCATCAAAACCCTACTGAGGGCAGTTCTACTCTGCAATGTGTGGTCACCATGAGTCAGAAAGGACTTGACAGCAACAACAAGGTAAGTAATATTTACTTCTGCTAGTTTCAAAATGGATTTGAGCCTTTGAGGAAGGTCAGCTCCTTGCATACTAACAGGTTTTAATTACAGAGATTAAAGCTAGCAACCTGAAATCCAAAACCAGATTTTTACAAATGAATGTAAATGCCATTTAGTTGGAGTGAACCCAATTCCCTTCAGTCTTATATCCAACCATTACTGATATTTACATTACCTACCAGGCTCAGTGGTGCAGTGGTTAAGAGCTCAACTGCTAATCAAAAGGTCAGCAGTTCAAATCCACCAGCCGCTCCTTGAAAACCCTATAGGGCACTTCTACTCTGTCCTATAGGGTTGCTATGAGTCAGAATTGACTCAATGACAACGGGTTTGTTTGTTTTACCAGTTCCATGAAGTCAATTGAATTTTTCAACCCAATTTAAACTCTAAACCAGCTGTCTAATACATTTGTCATGATGTATACATATGTTCTATATACGCATTTTCGAATAAGATAGCCACTAGCCACATGTAGTTATTTCACTTTAAAGTAATTAAAATTCAATAGAATTTAAAATTCAGTTCATTAGTCACTCTAGCCATATTTCCAGTGGTCAATAGCCACATGTGGTTAGCGGCTACTGTATTAGACAGTGCTTATGATGGTTAAGTTGTGTGTCAACTTGGCTAGGCCATGATTCTCAGTGTTTTGGCAGTCATATAATGTTGTGATCACTTCCTTGCTGAGATTTGATACGTGATCACCCCATGATGTGATCTGCTGTGAGTAGCCAATTGGTTGAAGGGACGTTTCTTTGGGCATGTGACATGCATCGAGTGTGGGCAGACGTTCAGGCTGGGCTCACGGGCTTTTGCTTGTTCTGGATCCTGCAGCTGGTTCCCGTTCTTCTGACCTCCAGTTCTTGGGACTTGAGCTAGCAGCTTACCTGCAGTCTTGCCTGCTGATCTTGGGATTCTTTGATCTTCACAGCCTGTGAGCAACAACTGGGCTGTCTGACCAGCCGATCTTGTGTTCATCAGCCCCTGAGGCTATGTGAATCGGAAAAGCCTCTTTCTTGACCCACAGACTTGGAACATTACAGCCTCTACAACTGCATGAGCCATTTCCTTGATATAAATTTCTCACTCTCTCTCTCTTTCTCTCTCTATATATATGCATATATATTTATACACTTTACTGCTTTTGCTTCTCTAGAGAACCCAGCCTAAGACATAGCGAGAGTGGCTCTAGAGAAACAAAATTGTAAGGATGAATTTTCTAAATTGGTTGTCAAGTCTCATGGGTCTTAAAGATGTTGATGACTCTGCTGTCAGTAGTAAAGAGAGCAGTGCTAATCCATGGTGTGAGGCAGAAATTCAAATACGAAAAATATCACCACCAATAGATCAGGTATTGGTGAAAGACGAGGCTCTGGGTGATTGCATGTATGATACCTTTCTACAATTTTGTCATAATTAAAAGCATAAGGAAGTAACTGTTAAATGAGAAACTATTTTGTTCTGTAAGCCTTCATCTTAAGTGAGAATAATAGCACAATTCGAAGAGCGTAGTCAATGTCACTGAACTGTGCATGTAGAAATTTTTGAAATGGTGTATCTTTGGCTATGTGTATTTTCACCAAAAAAAAAAAGGTTGAGAAGTTAGAGGGTTGATATGTTGTGGGGTTGTTAACCAATGTCATAAAACAACATGTGTACTTCTGTTTCATGAGAAACTATTTGTTCTGTAAGCCTTCACCTGAAGTACAATAAAAAAAAAAATCCATATTTACCTTTTAAAAAAAATAAAATAAAAGTATAAGGAAGCTATAAGGAAGTTGGTTGGTCCTACTTTCTCTAGACAAAGTGGTGAAAGAAAGAGATGAGCTCAAAGCTTCAGAGTCAAAGCTCAAGTGCCTTATAAACAACCTCAAAGTTTCCACTTATGCCTTGAAAGAAAGCCTTATTTCTTGTAGTAACAAAGCTGATATTGCTGGAAACCAAACCCACAATCTTATTGTAAAAGTGGCTGAATTACAACGCCAACCCAACCGCCAAACTTGAGAGGTGTCTAAAGTTAAAATGAGGGCATTGACTGGAAAGCAATGGAATCCTGAAACCTGAGATGGGGACATATGAACAGATAATCAGGAAGATGGAGACACTGAGCCCCTATATTCCGTTGAATCACTCCTGCCTACAGAACCATTAGCCCCTCCACTCCTATCTAATGAGATTAACCCAGCTGCATCTAGAGTGCCTTTGTCTGAGTCTTTGTCTGGAGCATCACCTGAGGCAGATGATTTACAAGAGAGTGTTGAATGTTCTCAAAACACTTCCCCACAGATTTTGGATTCTAGACCTATAACTAGACTTAAGTCCCAGCAAGCCCCAAAAGGTGAAGTTCAAAGTATAACGCTACACTCTGAAAGAACTGCTTGACTTTTCTATATGTACAAACAGAAACCTGGGGAATATGAGTGGGAATGGCTGCTAAGAGTAAGGGATAATGGTGCAAGGAACATAAATATCGACCAGTCTGAGCTTACTGATATGGGCTCACTAAGCACATATTCTTCATTCAATGTTTCAACTCGAGATGTTAGTAAAGGATCTAATAGTTTATTTGGTTGGGTTGCTGAAGCATGGATTACAAGGTGGCCTACACTAAATCAAGTTGAAGTACCAGACCTGCCTTGGTATACTGTAGAAGAAGGTATCCAAAGACTTAGGGAAATTGGCATGCTAGAGTGGATTTAACAGGTTAGACCCACAGACTTGCACATGGAGTGCTCAGAAGACACATCTTTTACCACAATGGTGAGGAACAAATTTGTAAAGGGAGACCCAGCCTCCTTGAAGACTGCTGTGATTGCTATTTTATGTAAGTCAGATTTGACAGTGGGAGCTGCCCTAACTGAATTAAGACACCTAACTACAATGGGGCTGATTGGAGCCCATGGTGGTAGGGTCCAAGTGGTGGCACTCCACTGACAAAGACAAGGCAGGCATGGTTACCATAATGGACAGCCAAGTCAAAGCAGTAATCAGAATAGTATGACTCATATGGACTTATGGCATTGGCTACTTAGTCATGGTGTCACTAAGAGTGAAATAGATAGGAAATTTTCTAAATATTTACTTGATCTATAAAAGCGCATGAATTCTAGGTCAAGGGAAGAGCAGTCTAACTCAAATCGCCAGAATAGAGAGTCCTGGCCCTTCAATCAATTCCCAGACTTGAGTGAGTTTACACGCCCTCAACTGCTTGTTGATGGGGAGGCCTGGTCCCCTTGAGGAAGGACTCCAATACACTGCCAAAAGCTGACATGTTAATCTTTCTCCCAGCCTTTCCTAAAGGGATCTACGGCCTTTTACAAGAGTGGTCATTGGGGAAAAAGACAAAATCAGAATTTTCAGGGATTACTGGATACTGGTTCTGAACTGACACTAATTCCAAGAGACCCAAAACATCACTGTGGCCCCCCAAAGTGGGGGCATATGGAGGTCAGGTTATTAATGGAGTTTTAGCTCATGTCAGTTTCACAGTAGTTCCACTGACTCCCTGAACCCATCCTGTAGTGATTTACCCAGTTCCTGAATGCATAATTGGAATAGATATACTCAGCAACTGGCAGAACCCTCACATTGGATCCCTAACAAATGGAGTAAGGGCCATTATGGTAGGAAAAGCCAAGAGGAAGCCATTAGAACTGCCCCTACCTAAGAAAACAGTAAACCAAAAGCAATACTGCATTCCTGGAAGGATTGCAGGGATTACTGCCACCATCAAGGACTTGAAGGATGCAGGAGTGGTGATTCCCACCATGTCCCCATTCAACTCTTCTGTTTGGCCTGTGCAAAAAACAGATGGATTTTGAAGAATGAGAGTGGATTGTTGAAAACTTAACTAGGCGGTCATTCCAATTGCAGCTGCTATTCCAGAGGTAGTCCCATTGCTTGAGTTAATTAATACATCACCTGGTAACTGGCATGAAGCTAGTGATCTGGCTAATGCCTTTTTCTCTATACCTGTTTCAAACAGCCATCAGACGCAGTTTGCCTTTAGCTGGCAAGGCCAGCAAAACACCTTCAGTTGCCTACCACAAGGCTACATCAACTCTTCAGCCCTATGTATAATTTAGTCTGCAGGGACTTTGATCACCTTTTCCTTCCACAAGACATCATACTTGCCCATTATATTGATAACATTATGTTGACTGGACCTAGTAAGGAAGAAATGTCAATGATTCTGAACTTATTGGTAAAACATTTGAGTGCTAGAGAGTGGGAAATTAATCCCACAAAGATTTGGGCACTTTCCACCTCAGTGAAATTTCTAGGGGTCCAGTGGCATGGGACATGTGGAGATATTCCTTCTAAAGTGAAAGAAAAGTTATTGCATCTGGCTCCTCCCACAACTAAAAAGGAGGCATAATACCTAGTGGGCGTCTGGATTTTGGAGACAGCATATTCCTCATTTGGGTGTACTACTCCAGCTTATTTATCCAGTGACTTGAAAAGCTGGTAGTTTTGAGTGGGGCCCAGAACAAGAGAAGGCTCTGCAACAGGTTCAGGCAATCTGCTCTGCCACCTGGGCCATATAATCTGGATAATCCCAATGGCGCTTGAAGTGTCCATGGCAGATAGAGATGCTGTTTGTAGTCTTTGGCAGGCCCTTATTGGTGAATCACAGTGCAGACCCTTAGGATTTTGGAGCAAAGCCCTGCCGTCCTCTGCAGATAACTACTCTCCTTTTGAGAAACAGCTTTTGGCTTGTTACTGGGCCTTAGTAGAGACTGAATGCTTAACCATGGGACATCAAGTCTCCATGCAACCTGAGCTGCTTATTGTGAACTGGGTGTTGTCTGACCCACAGAGTCATAAAGTTCCATCATTAAATTGAAGTGGTATATATGAGATTGGTCCCTAGCAGGACCTAAATGCACAACTTAGTTGCTTGAGGAAGTGCCCCAAATGCCCATGGCCTCCACTACTGTCACATTACCTTCCATCTCCCAGTCTGCACCTATTGCCTCATGGGTAGTTCCTTATGATCAGTTGATTGAAGAAGAAAAAACTCATGCCTAGTTTACAGATGGTTCTGCACGATGTGCAGGTATCACTCAAAAGTGGATAGCAACAGCACTACAACCCCTTTCTGGGACCTCCCTGAAGGACAGCGGTGAAGAGAAATCCTCCCAATGGGCAGAACTTCAAGCAGTGCACCTAGTTGTTCACTTTTCTTTAAAGGAGAAATGGCCAGATGTGCAATTGTATACTGATTCATGGGCTGTGGCCAACGGTTTGGCTGGATGGTCAGGGACTTGGAAGGAACATGATTGGAAAATTGGAGACAAGGATTTATGGAGAAGGGGTATGTTGATAGACCTCTCTGAATGGACCAAAGAAGTGAAGATGTCTGTGTCTCATGTGAATGCTCACCAAATGGTGACCTCAGCAGAGGAGGATTTTAACAATCAAGTGGATAGGATGACGCATTCTGTGGAAACCACTCATCCTCTTTCCCCAGCTACTCTCATCATTGCTCAATGAGCTCATTAACAAAGTGGCCATGGTGGCAGGGATAGAGGTTATGTATGGGCCCAACAACATGGACTTCCACTTGCCAAGGCCAATTTGGTTACACCCACTGAGAAGTGCCCAATCTGCCAGCAGCAGAGACCAACACTGAGTCCCCAATATGGCACCATCCCTTGATCAGCCAGCAACCTGGTGGCAAGTCGATTACATTGGACCACTTCCATCATGTAAAGGGTACCATTTTTTCTTACTGGAATAGACACTTATCTGGATATGGATTTGCCTTCCCTGCACACAATGCTTCTGCCGAAACTACCATTTGTGGACTTATGAAGGGCCTTATCCACTGTCAAGGTATTCACAGCATTGCCTGGGATCAAGGGACTCATGTCACAGCAAATGAAGTGCAGCAGTGGGCCCATGCTCATGGAATTCATTGGTCTTACCATGTTCCCCATCATCCTGAAGCATCTGGCTTGATAGAACCATGGAATGGCCTTCTAAAGACACTATTACAGTGCCAGCTAGGTCGCAATGTCTTGCAGGGTTGGGGCTATGTTCTCCAGGAGGCTGTGTGTGCTCTAAACCAGCATCCAATATATGATGCTATTTCTCCCATAGCCAGGATTCACGGGTCCAGGAATCAAAGGGTGGAGATGGAGTGGCATCACTATTACCCCTAGTGACCCACTCACAAAATTTTTGCTTCTTGTCCCCACGACACTATGCTCTACATGTCTAGAGGTCTTAGTTTCAAAGGGAAGAATGCTCCCACCTGGAGACACGTCACTGATTCTGCTGAACTGTAAGATAAGAATGCCACCTGACCACTTTGGGCTCCTTATGCCTCTGGATCAACAGGCAAAGAAGGGAGTTACCATACCGGCTGGTGTGACTGATCCTGATTACCAAGAGCAAGTCAGATTTATACATAATGGAGGTAAAGAAGAGTATGTTTGGAATGCAGGAGATCCCTTAGGGTGTCTCTTAGTACTATCATGCCCTGTGATTAAAGTCAATGGAAAACTACAGCAACCCAATTCAGATATGACTACTAATGGCTCAGACACTTCAGGAGTGAAGTTTTGGGTCACCCCACCAGGCAAAAAACCATGTTCAGCTGAGGTGCTTGCTGAGGGCAAAGAGAATACAAAATGGGTGGTAGGTAGTTCTAAATACCAGTTACACCCACGTGACCAGTTGCAGAAACGAGGACTGTAATTGTTATGAGTATTTCTGCTTTGTACAAGTGCATCAAATATTTTTGTTTTCTTCACTTATAAAATATAAGCTGTAAAGAGGGCTAGTGCATTTTCAGTTGTCTGTGACCTCGTTGTATCATGTTAGGCACAAGTATGACTTTATAATTATCTTTATTCAGAGATTATGTATGATTTAAGGAGATGTGTACAGGTGCCAAGCTGACAGGGGGTGGAATGAGATGGTTAAGATTGTGTGTCAGTTTGGCTGGACCATGATTCTTAGTGTTTTGGCAGTCGTATAATGTTGTGATCACTTCCCTGTTGAGATTTGGTACATGATCACCTCCATGATGGGATCTGCTGTGAGTAGCCAATTGGTTGAAGGGGAGTTTCCTTGGGCGTGTGACCTGCATCAAGTGTGGGTGGACGTTCAGGCTGGGTTCACAGGCTTTTGCTTGTTCTGGATCGTGCTGCTGGCTCCTGTTCTTCTGACCTCCAGTTCTTGGGACTTGAGCTACCAGCTTACCTGCAGTCTTGCCTGCCAGGCTTGGGATTCGTCAATCTTCACAGCCTGTGAAGAAAAGCCCTGCTCTCCAACCTACCATTCTTGGGTTCCCCAGCCCGTAAGTCTATGTGAATCTGGAGAGGCCTCTTTCCTGACCCACAGACTTGGGACGTTACAGCCTCTACAAACTCATGAGCAATTTTCTTGATATAAATCTCTCCTCTCTGTCTATATATATGTATATAGATATATATGCTTTACTGGATTTGCTTCTCTAGGGAACCCAGACTAAGATAGTGCATACATAGAATATCTTCATCATCACTAAAAGTTCTATTAGACAACACTATTCTAAATCATCAAAAACACTTTAAAAAAACTTCAGAAGCAGAGGCACTACCATTATTTATTGTGAATTATTTTAAATTATAAATGTATATTTTAAGTGTTTTTCTATATTTAAATTCCTTTCTTCATCAACTACACACACACATACACAACTCAATAACATATTTGGAAATCAATTTTTATTTCACAAAGTGCTTTCCTACAAATAATATTATTTTATCTCCACAAAAACATAGATTCAGACAAGATATGTGTGTTCAAGGTGATGTGGCCTGCAAAATACATAATATTATCCCATTTCACAATTCAGAAAATTATGCTCCAGAGAAGTTAGATGACTTATCCATAGTCATAGAGCTAGAAGTTGAAGATGCCAAGATTTAAGCAAAGATTTTTTCTAATTCCAAATCTAAATCTCACTTTAATCAGCCACAAATTCATGCATTCATTCATTCATTCACCAAAATTTATTGAGTACCTACCATAAGCCAGTCACTGTACAGGTCCTGAACACCAAGATTAATAAGACATGTTCCTATTCTCAAAGAGCTCACAATCTAGTGGACAAGACAGACAAGTAAAATACAGTTACTATCTCTGTGATGTAAGCTATAATTGAGGAAATTGGAGATGCTACAGAAACACTTAGGAGGGGCCTCCAGCCCAGTCTTAGTTGGAGGAGGGAGAAGGAGAAATCAGAAGAAAGTTCCTTGGAAGAAATGACATCTAAGCTGAGAGTTGAAGGAAGAGTAGATATTGGCTAGATGAAAAAGGAGCCCTGGTAGCACAGTGGTTAAGCACTCGACTGCTAACCAAAATGTAGGCAGTTCAAACCCAATAACCACTCTGCAGGAGAAAGATGTGGCAGTCTGCTTCTGTAAAGATTTACAGCCTTGGAAACCCTATGGGGCAGTTCTTCTCTGTCCTGTAGGGTAGCTATGAGTTAGAATCGACTTGAGGACAACAGGTATATATATATATGTGAAAAAGAGGGTGAATAGTGTCTTGCAAAGAACACAGCATGTGTCAAGGACTAGAGGCAAGAGCAAGCAGGGCGCTTTCACAGAACTTCTATTACAAAGTCAAATTTTCTCATATACCCAGATTCAGTGTCTTTCCTTCACCTTATTTTTTCATCCTCATTTCCCAATGTGTTTAATTCACAGCATAAGGTTTTTGTTTCTTTTGTTTTGTGTCCTGATTCCTTATGCATGCAGTGGAGTTACCCAGGTCACCCAAATTGTGATCTCTCTATTGTCTCTGCTGTCTTCATTCTTTCAACTCCTGAGTTCTCACTCTTGACATCAATTTCTGGCACTTCCTTTCCCATAATCTTAGCTAGCTGACCCCAACAGTCTTCCCGCAACACATGTTCATTCGTGTGCATAATCACACTCCCCAGACAAAACACAACAGTGTGCTATGTTCTTCTAGATATTGTTAATTCAATCAGCAAGTATTTATTGAGTGCTCACCATGCACCAGGCCCTCTTCTAGGTGAACACTGAAATAATAATGGTAATAGCTACTATTGATTGTGCACCTACTATGTGCCAATCCCATGTCAGCCATTTTATGTGTGTTATCTCCCTTGACTCTAAAAAAAAAAAAAAAAAACTGAAAAAACCGGTTGCCGTCAATTCTATTCGGACTCATAATGACCCTATAGGACAGAGTAAAACTGCCCCATAGGGTATACAAGGAGTGGCTGGTAGATTCGAACTGCTGACCTTTTAGTTAGCAGCTGATCTCTTAAACACTGTGCCATCAGAGCTCCTAAGATAGAGGCTTAGGTTATTTTTTGCCCACCCAAGAGTTACTTCATTTCCTTCCTTCTTTCGTTTTTTCTTCTTTTCTTTCTCCCTCCTTTCCTCCTTCCTTTTTTCTTTCTTCCTTCCTTCCTTTCTTTTAAGCCTTATTGAGTTGCAACTTAATACAATAAAATTCACTTATTTTAAGTGTACAAGCCAATGACTTTTAGTAAATTTACAGAGTTGAGCAATCATCGCTACAATCCAATTTTAGAACATTCCCTTCACCCCACGAAAAGATTCCTTATGCTCATTTGCAGGCACTCCTCATTACCAAACCCAGCCCCAAGAAACCGCTAATCTACTTTCTATCTCTATAAATTTGCCTTTCCTGGGCATTTCATATAAATGGAATCATACAATATGTGGTCTTTTCTATCTTGCTTCTTTCCGTTAGCATAGTGTTTTTGAGGTTCATTCATGTTGTAGAATGTATCAGTACTCCATTCCTTATTGTTGTGGAATAGTATTCCATTGTATGAATGTACCACATTTTGTTTATCCATTCTCCAGTTGATGGATATTGGGTTGTTTCCAGTCTGGGGATATTATGAATAATGAATAATGCTACTATAAGGATTTGTATACATGTCCTTGTGTGGGCATATGATAGATAGGACTATTCCTCCCAATTCTTCACTCCCCATAGTAAGATAATACTTCCATATCCTTTACCATATAACCTTGCAGTGTCTCCTCCTGTGGACATGGTATACTTCCCTGCCCCATTAATGTTGGGTTTTGGCCATGTGACTTGTTTTGACCAATGGAATATCAGCAGAAGTGATGACATGATGGTTCCAAGAAGAAGTCTTAGGTAACACAATGGGTTTTCACTCATTGCTCTTGAGCTTCTTCCATCTGCCATGAGAAGACCATTCCCAAAGTAGCTTCTGGCTCCTGAATGAGACTTGTGGAACAGACCTAAACCAAATCCACAGCCTCAGATGATAATCCCAGCCAATCTCAGCTAATGCCAGCAGATCCTCCATCAGCTGCAGACTTGCAAGTGAGAAAATTATATGCTAATTGCTGTTAAGCCACTGAGTTTTGGGACTGGTTTTTCAGTGCAACAATAGCTAACTAATACATCTAATTCCCTTCCCAATCTCTGTCTATATATTTCACATATACTTATTAAATTGACCATTTACTTGTCTATTTTTCAATCTATATGGTAAGCTCCACGACAAACATGAAATTCCAAGGGACTGTCTTTTAAACTTGGATCATTCAGTATAATTCTTAGTACAAGGTAAGCACTCAGAGAAGTTTCTTAAAATGTTTTTGATATATACATTTTTTTCCTGGCACCAAGATATTTATCTCCGTCTAACACTGAGCATTGTTAGCATCTTCTAAATAAAATAAATTCTTATCTTTATTTTCTCCTCTCTATCTTCTATTTCTATCACTCATCTGTCAGATTGACATCCCAGGGAGGCTTTCCTGTTGCTATGATGCTGGAAGCTATGCCACCAGTATTTCAAATATCAACAGGGTAATCCACGGTGGGCAGGTTCAAGCAGAGCTTCTAGACTAAGACTGACTAGGAAGAAAGGCTGGGAGATCTACTTCTAAAAAAATTGGCTAGTGAAAACCTTATGAATAACAGCAGAACTTATCTGTTATGGTGCCAGAAGATGAGATCCTCAGGTTGGAAGGCACTCAAAATATGACTGGGGAAGTTGTGCGTTCTCATAGTAGAGTCAACCTTAATGACTTGGATGGAGTCAAGCTTTCGAGGCCTTCATTTGCTGATGTGGCACGACTCAAAATGAGAAGAAACAGCTTCAAACATCCATTAATAATGAGAACATGGAAAGTATGAAGTATGAATCTAGGAAAATTAGAAGTTGTCAAAAATTAAATGTAACACTTAAACATAGATATCCTAGGCATTAGTGAGCTGAAATGGACTGGCACTGGCCATTTTGAATCAGACAATTATATGGTCTACTATGTCAGGAATGACAAATTGAAGAGCAACGACTTCTCATTCATTATCAAAAAAGAACATTTCAAGATCTATCCTAAAGTACAACGCTGTCAGTGATAGGATAATATCCATACACCTCCAAGGAGAAGACAAGTTAATACGACTATTATTCAAATTTATATACCAACCACTAATGCCAAAGATGAGGAAATCAAAGATTTTTACCAACTTCTGCAGTCTGAAATTGATCAAACATGCAATCAAGATGCATTGATAATTACTGGTGATTAGAATGCAAAAGTTAGAAACAAAAAAGGATCAATAGCTGGAAGATATGGCCTTGGTGATAGAAATGACACTGGAGATTGCATGATAGAATTTTTCAAGACCAACAACTTCCTCACTGCAGATACCTTTTTTCAACAACATAAACAGCAACTATACAAACAGACCTCACCTGACGGAATATACAGGAATCATATTGACTACATCTGCAGAAAGGGAAGATGAAAAAGCTCAATATCATCAGGAGGAACAAGGCCAGGGGCCACCTGAGGAACAGACCATCAAGGGCTCATATGCAAGTTCAATATGAAGCTGAAGAAAATTAGAACAAGTTCATGAGAGCCAAAGTATGACCTTGAGTATATCCCACCTAAATTTAGAGACCATCTCAAGAATAGCTGTGACTCATTAAATACTAATGACTGAAGACCAGACGAGTTATGGAATGACATCAAGGACATCATACATGAAGAAAGCAAGAGGTCACTGAAAAGACAGGAAAGAATGAAAAGACCAAAATGGATGTCAGAAGAGGCTCTGAAACTCACTCTTGAACATAGAGTAGCTAAAGCAAATAGAAGAAATGATGAAGTAAAAGAGCTGATCAGAAGATTTCAAAGGGTTTTTCAACAAGACAAAGTAAGGTATTACAACGAAATGTGTGAAGACCCGGAGTTAGAAAACCAGAAGGAAAGAACACACTCATATTACCCAAGATGAAACTGAAGAAAAAATTCAAGCCTCAAGTTGCAATATTGAAGGATTCTATGTGGAAAATATTGAACTAAAGAGGAAGTATCAAAAGAAGATGGAAGGAATATACAGAGTCACTGTACCAAAAAGAATTGTTCAACGTTCAACTATTTCAGGAGGTAGCATATGATCAAGAATGGATGGTATTGAAGAAAGAAGACAAAGCTGCACTGAAGGCATTGGTAAAAAACAAGGCTCCAGGTATTGACAGAATACCAACTGAGATGTTTCAACAAACGGATGCAACACTGGAAGTGCTCACTTGTCTGTGCCAAGAAATTTGAAAGACAGCTACCTGGCCAACCGACTGGAAGAGATCCATATAGTGCCCATTCCAAAGAAAGGTGATCGGACAGAATGAGGAAATTATTGAACAATACCTTTAATATTACAAACAAGTAAATTTTTGCTGAAGATTATTCAAAAACTCTTGCAGCAGTACATCTACAGGGAATTGCCAGAAGTTCAAGCGGGATTCAAAAGAAGACGTGGAACGAGGGATATCATTGCTGATATCAGATGGATCTTGGCTGAAAGCAGAGAATACCAGAAAGATGTTTACCTGTGTTTTATTGACTACACAAAGGCACTCAACGTAACAAATTATGGATAGCATTACAGAGAATGGGAATTTCATAACATTTAATTGTGCTCATGCAGAACTTGTATATAGACCAAGAGGCAGTCATTCAAACAGAACAAGGAGATACTGCGTGATTTAAAATCAGGAAGGACTTGTGTCAGGGCTGTATCCTTTCACCATACTTATTCAATCTGTATGCTGAGCAAATAATCGGAGAAGCTGGACGCAGGATTGGAGGAAGACTCGTTAACAACCTGCGATATGCAGATGACACAACTTTGCTTGCTGAAAGTGAAAAGGACTTGAAGCACTTACTGGTGAAGATCAAAGGCTACAGCCTTCAGTATGGTTTACACTTCAACATAAAGAAAACAAAAATTCTCACAACTGGACCAATAAGTAACATCATGATAAATGGAGAAAAGATTGAAGCTGTCAAGCGTTTCATTTTACTTAGATCCACAATCAACACCCATGGAAGGAGCAGTCAAGAAATCAAATGACCTATTGCATTGGGCCTATCTGCTGCAAAAGATCTCTTTAAAGTGTTAAAGAACAAAGACATCACTTTGAGGACTAAGGTGCACTTGACCCAAGCCATTGTATTCTCAATTGCCTCATATGCATGTGAAAGCTGAACAATGAATAAGGAAGTCCGAAGAAGAATTGCACCTTTGAATTATGGTGTCGGTGAAGGATACTGAATATACCATGGACTGCCAGAAGAATGAAAAAATCTGTCTTGGAAGAAGTACACCAACATATTCGCCTGACCCAAGTTGTTATGTTTTCAATCACCTCATGTGCATGGGAAAGCTGGACAATGAATAAGGAAGACTGAAGAAGAATTGATGCATTTGCATTATGGTGTTGGTGAAGAATATTGAATATACCATGGGCTACCAGAAGAACAAACAATCTGTCTTGGAAGAAGTACATTCAGAATGCTCCTTAGAAGGAAAGATGGTGAGACTTCATCTCACATACTTGGGACATATTATCAGGAAGGACTAGTCCCTGGAGAAGGTCTTCATGCTTGGTAAAGTAGAGGGTTAGTGAAAAAGAGGAAGACCCTCATTGAGACGGATTGACCCAGAAGCTGCAACAATGGACTCAAACACAGCAACTATTGTGAGGATGGTGCAGTACCAGTGTTTCATTCTGTTGTACACAGGGTTGCTTTGAATTGGAAATGACTGGACAGCACCTAACAACAACATCTTCTATTTTCCATAGTGTACTTTCCTTTATAATTCTAACAATCTCTTTTACATCCATTCCCTAGCCATCCTCACGATAACCTAGTTGTATGTTCATGCCCAAGTTATAGACCATGAGGAGAGGATAAGTGACCTACCCAAGGTCACACAGCAAGTAAGGAGTTGAACTAAGTTTAAACCTAGGTCTGACGACAGGCCCAGTATGCTGTCCACACACCAGGTGCCTCTGACTATTTCTCACATGAATCTTTATTTTGCATATGTTTTGGTTTTTCTGCTTTTGTAGGCAGTCCACCTGTCAGCAGAATCATAAAATTCTGCTCTTCTTCTTTCCCTTCTGATAAACTGATTTTATTTTCACAGTACTGAGTAACCAACTTTCTGAATTTTCTACTGTTTCTCATTCAGAAACTGAGTGTTGACATGTTTCCTATCTCCCATATCCTTGCTTTAGATACACAAGGTGTGTATAAGGTTATTCTCTTGTACGAAAGCTGATGCTGTTCTGTTTTTTTATTTCCAGACGATTTCAATGCAAAACATTCTGTATGACTCCTCTAGTTGACCAAATTATTCTATTTCCTGCAACCTCTAAAAACTCTTTTTAATAGTTACTTCTACTCATTCATCAATTTCTATTTTATGGGTATGCTTCTCCTTTAACATTTCTTTGTAGATAGTGTTCTTGGATTTTTGTTTGTTTGTTTGTTTTATTTTAATTTTTTAGGTCTTCATCCTTTGTCCTTTCATTTTCCTTGACACTTCCTTTTCAAAGACTAACACCTGTAACATTTTGTGTCTCTATGTTTGAATTATTTCAGAAGAAAAACCCACTCTGTATATGCTGTCACTTGGGTACTTGTTAGAGAATTCATGGGGTTCACAATTCTTGAAACAAGTTTAAATTGATAAAATCTGGGTCACTAGAGAGAGGATAATAAAGTCACTTTTTCCCTCCACCTACGGCTCTCTTCAGAATGTATTAAAAATTATGTGTTGAATGTTAGAAGTCAAAAAAGCTAGGAAGATGGCAAAAGAGTGTAAGAAGCACTCTTTTGAACATTGCAGAAGCTGTGTTGACACAGTAAGAAAAAATATAAAAAGTAGATGGTTGATTTGATCATTTTTAAGGCAACCAACAATATTAATTCCTACTGACATATCTGCAGCTTTTATTTATATATGTATATGTACACACATATATATATACACATATTCTACTGTAGGTTAGCAATGTACCAGCCCATAAATTGACATTCAATAAATATCTAATAAACTGGACTGAATATCTTAAGTAATGGAGATACAAAGATAATGAAGACATCATGAGCTCTTGAGCTTACAATCTGGTGTGGAGGATAAAAAAGGGCTTAATATTGGAGAATCTATTTTGTACTGAAAATTTTGAACCCATTTTTCCATTTAAGCTTAAAAGCTCATAATTTAAATATAATAACAGTGGAATGCATTGGGTTTCTTTGCACAGAAATGCATTAGGAATGCATTGGGTGATGTAGCAGTAAATCCAATAAAAAATGAACTAAATAAAAAGGAATTTATTTTTCTCACATAAGAAAAAGGTAGGATAATTGTTGGAGATGATTCAGTGGGCCATCAATATGAGCTTCTACATTTTCGTCATTCTTTTGGTCTTTCTTTCCTGCTGACAGCCTCATGGTCACAAGATGGCTACTGCAGCTCCTGATATCATTTCCACACTCAAGATATGAATATGGTAAGAAGGAGAAGAATGGTGCTAGGTATTTCTGCCCTTTTATTAGCAGAGAAAAAGCAGATTAAACATCATATTAAATGCTTTATATGCATTGTCTCATCCAATTTTATTATTCTTTTTGGAGTTCATCTTTTAAAAGTTCTTTTAGTGAGGTTCTGTGGTAGTAGAATTATTGTCTTTAAATGTCTGAGAATTATTTTAACACTTACACTTAAATTACAGTTGGGTTAGTTATAAAAATAAGTTCAACATTGTTTTTCATCATGGCTTTGGAGGTATTTCTCCATTGTCTTTTTAATACAATACTGTTAAAATAGAAATCTGGATTTTTACTCCATTGTAGTTAGTATGTCTTTTTGACTTGTTGGTTTTTAAAACTTTTCTCTTTTTTCCTTAATGTTTTGAAGTTTCATTACAATGTCTCTAAATATGTGTTTATTTTTATTTATCCTGCTCTACACTTTGTGGGCTCTATAAATCTCAAACTCGTGACTGTCTCTAGTGTTGAGGAATTTTCAATTCTTATTTTTTCATGTATTGACTTTCCTTCATCTTCTTCATTTTCTCTTCCTGGCACTTTTATTAGAACGTTTGAATTTCTATACCTACTTCCATTTTTATTCATTTTTTTAATACTTTTGTTAAAGAATAAACAGAAACATGCAGTTTAATCAAAAGTACTGCTGAAATTTACTTGAACAAGAGGGAAATAAAACATATATAGATGGACTGACAGAGAACAAAGATGAGACAGAGTTTATCAAATAAAAATATACACAATTTGTAGAGACAGTGAGACTTTTTTTGTCCTTGGCAGCTGTTTGGCTAGAAATTGTTTTCCCTGGAGCAGGATGACATAGTAGTCAGGAAGACAGCTCCAATTACTTATGGGTTTTCCATAAAATCTTGTGATTTCACTCATCGAATACTTTCAGGATGCTCATCTATGAGGTTTCCTTCTCTTGGCTTCTTCACCTCAGTTGAACTAGGGCTGTATCATTTCTCTTTTTATAATTCCTCATTTTCCGTATCTTGATATCTTTGTATAACATGCTGGAAGAATTCTTCTGCTCAACTTTTCAGCTCACTGATTCAGTCTTTAGCTAGTTCACTGGCTATTCAGACCATAAGTTGAGGTAAGTTTTTTTGTTTGTTTGTTGTTGTTGTTTAGTATCTATAAGTATATAGATGGATGATAGATAGATAGGCAGATAGACAGGCAGGCAGGCAGACAGACAGATAGACAGATAGACAGCAGATAGATAGACAGACTGACAGATAGATGATAGATACATACATAGATACTGTCATGGATAGAATTGTGTCCCCCAAAATATCTGTCAACTTGGCTAGGTCATGCTTCCCAGAATTGTATGATTGTCTACCATTTTATCATCTGATGTGATTTCCCTACGTGTTCTAAACTCTATCACTATGATGTAATAAAATGGATTAGCGGCAGTTAGACTGATGAAGTCTACAAGATTAGATCGTGTCTTAAGCCAATCTCTTTTCAGATATAAAAGAGAGAAGTGAGCAGAGACTCATGGGGACCTCATACCACCAAGAAAGCAATGCTGGGAGCAGAGGTTCCTGAGGAATCTGAGGTTCCTGCACTGAGATGTTCCCAGACCAAGAGAAGACTGATGCATCACAAGGACCTTCCTCCAGAGCCAACAGAGAAAGCCTTCCCCTGGAGCTGACGCCCTGAATTTGGACTCGTAACCTACTAGACTGTGAGAGAATACATTTCTCTTTTTTGAAGCTATCCACTTGTGGTATTTCTGTTATAGCAGCACTAGATGACTAAGACAGATACATAGATACATAGATAGATACTGTTATGGATTGAATTGTGTCCTCCAAAAATGTGTGTCAACTTGGCTAGGTCATGATTCCCAGTATTTTGTGATTGTCCACCATTTTGTCATCTGATGTGATTTTCCTATGTGTTGTAAATCCTACCTCTATGATGTTAATGAGGCAGGATTACAGGCAGTTACGTTAATGAGGCAGAACTCAATCTACAAGATTAGACTGTATCTCAAATCAATCTCTTTGAGACATAAAAGAGAGAAGCTAGCAAACAGACAGGGGGAACTCATGCCACCAAGAATGAAGAAGCAGGAGGGGAGCGCGTCCCTTGGACCCGAGGCCCCTGTGCTGAGAAGCTCCTGTGTCAGGGGAAGATTGATGATAAGGAACTTCCCCCCGTGCCGACAGAGAGAGAAAGCCTTCCCCTGGAGCTGGCACCCTGATTTCGGACTTCTAGCCTCCTAGACTGTGAGAGAACAAAATTCCTGTTTGTTAAAGCCATCCATTAGTGGTATTTCTGTTGTAGCAGCACAGATAACTAAGACAGATGCATACATACATACATACTCACATACAAATATTTCAAAACCTTCAAGAGAAACCTGTTTTTTTGTTTCATGAAAAAATGTTTATTGCTCTATTGTCTCTGTTTCCTTCATAACAAATTCATATTTTGAATTTGTTGTCTGTCCTGGTTATCTATGGATTGCTGCATAGTTGTTTAATACAACAATCATTTGTTTAGCTTACAAATCTGAACAGAATTCAATGGAGAAGACCCATCTCTGCTCCACATGCTATCTGATGAGGGCTGGAAGATTGACTTCCAAAATGGCTTACTCATACATCTGGCAAGTTGGTATTTTCTATCTACTGTGGGCTCAGCTTGGACTAAGAATTAGGGACATCGGTTTCTCTCCATGTGGGCCTGTCTGAGCGAGTGCTTGGACTTCCTCATAGGGTGGCTTAGTTCCAAGAGCAAGTATCCTAAAAGACTTAGGCAGAAGCTGTATTACCTTTTATGACTTAGCTTTGAAAGTCCCAAAGTGCTAATTCTGCCAACCACAACCTGTCCAAATTTAAGGGGTGGGAATACAGATTTCAACCCTTAATAGGAGTGTCTAAGTCACACTTTAAGAATAGAATGTGGAGTGGGAGGTATCGTTACGGTCATTTAACAAAATACAATCTCTCACATGTTTCTCTTTCTTGATAGTGATCTTCCTGAGATACCTGGTAATTTTTGCAGTGGGTCACTCGTACAAGCTGGCTAGTAATCACCTTCTGATGGGGCAGTCTTATGACAGCGGCAACTTCAGACTCACAGAGAAGATGCTGCAAAAGCTCAGAAGCCACCTAGGCTTTTGGCAGTTGTATATCCCTAGGTGGTGCAAAGGGTTTGTGATTGACTGCTAACCTAAAGGTTGGTGGTTTGAATCTATCCAGTGGTGCTGCAGAAGAAAGTCCTGGTAATCTGCTCCCATAAAGATTACAGGCAAGAAAACTCTATGGAGCAGTTCTGCTCTGTAACACATGGGGTCGCCATGAGTCAGAATTGACTCAACAGCAACAGGTTTGGTTTTTTGTTGTTGTTTCTAACAGTAGCTTCTGTTTACTGACCTGCTTCCTCTTCCCCTGTTTTCCCTTAAGAATGACTCCATTTCCCATTCTAGTGCACTGACGGACCCATTTTGTTTTAAACTTGGCTGTGCATTTTTATTATCATTTTGGTGATGTCGTGTATGAATGGAAGATTTCAGCATTCCTCAACCTATTATATTGAACATAATTCT
Source organism: Trichechus manatus latirostris (assembly GCF_000243295.1). Classification (NCBI taxonomy): domain Eukaryota; kingdom Metazoa; phylum Chordata; class Mammalia; order Sirenia; family Trichechidae; genus Trichechus; species Trichechus manatus. The sequence continues at coordinate 9,905,083 of NW_004444020.1, forward strand.
CTCAGGTTGAAAACTTTTATTGTCCACATTTTACAATTAAAAAATCTAAGGCCTAAGCTTGAGAAACTGAAATAAGTTTGACTCCAAAGTTTCTGTGCTATACTCCCTTCTTCTTAAAAGTTCTTATTCATGACCAAAATATTACTGTAGACAAATGAGACAGATTTCATGAACTCTACATATAAATCAATCTCATTCCCTTGTAATCAAACCTCATATATGAAGCATTTTAGTATCATTAATAGATATAGCTTATGAAACTTTGATAGCTTGAATCCAGCAGCTTCTTATACTATGTTTAAAAAGATATGTCACCCTTTTAAATAAAAAATTCTTTACCAGGAAAAAAATATGATTTTATAGCTTGTAAGTGAACTTATTAGGAATCTGAATCTTAGATAACTTTCAAAATAATGTTTTACAATATAACTAAAATTGTGTGTTTAAAACAGGAGCAATTAACTTAGTAATCTTCTCTCACAGTAAAGTTTCTGAATATTTTCCAGAAGTCTCTAGTCACTCACAGGAGCTGGCTTTTTTCCCTTAAGCTGGTAAACATCAGTCTGTTCAGGATAGCACACCAGAACCAGCCTCAGGGAATTGGACCATTGTAGCTGTCCTGAAGCATTAGAGCTTTTATTATATTTTATTTGCTAACTTACTTAAGACATGCTGTTTAAATACAAATCATATTTCAAATTTACACTGAGAATCTTTGCTGGACTCTTCTCCACTATCACATTCTCCAAGTCATTATTATCCCTATCTCTCCTACTCTCAATGCCTTACAACCAAACATGAGACTCTTGATTAAGCTCTCAGTGTCCTTGAGAGCAGTGGTTCCTACATGTCAGGCACAATTACAAACAAAACATGCAAAAATGTCACACCAAAAAAATTAAAAAACAATGGACTAACATAGGAGTTATAACTTTTCATTTTGCCAAGTACATTGAAACTTTAAAAAACAAAAACAAAACACTATTACCTACTATCATTTCTTTTTTTTTCCAGATTTTTCTAAATTATACTTTAAATGAAAGGTTACGGAACAAACTAGCTTCTTATTAAACAGTTAGTACACATATTGTTTTATGGCATTGGTCAACAACCCCACAACATGTCAACACTCTCCCTTCTCAACCTTGGGTTCCGTATTACCAGCTTTTCTATCCCCTCCTGCATTCTAGTCCTTGCCCCTGGGCTGGTGTGCCCCTTTAGTCTCGTTTTGTTTTATGGGTCTAATTTTTGGCTGAAGTGTGAACCCCGGGAGTGACTTCATTACTGAGCTAAAAATGTGTCCAGGGGCCATACTCTCGGGGTTTCTCCAGTCTCTGGCAGGCCAGTAAGACTGGTCTTT
>NW_004444020.1:9919807-9936950 GCF_000243295.1 Trichechus manatus latirostris
TAGTTTTCTTTGTATAGGTCTTTTATGTCCCTGGTTAGATTTATTCCTAAGTAATTTATTTTTTTAGGGGCTATTGTAAATGGTGTTGTTTTCCTGATTTCCTTTTCATCGTTCTCTTTATTGGTGTATAGGAATCCAACTGATTTTTGTATGTTTATCTTGTATCCTGCTATTCTGCTTCCAGTAGTTTTCTCCTGGAGTCTTTTGGGTTTTCTATGTGTAGTATCATATCATCCTTAAATAGGGACAGTTTAACTTCTTCATTATCAATTTCGATGTCCTTTACTTCTTTTTCTTGACTTTTTGCTCTAGCTAGGACTACCGGCACAATGTTAAATAGGAGTGGTGATAAAGAGCATCCTTGTCTTGTTCCTGTTCTCAAGGGGAATGTTTTCAGCCTCTCTCCATTAAGAATGATATTGGCTGTTGGTTTTGCATAGATGCCCTTTATTATGTTGAGAAATTTCCCTTCTATACCTATTTTATTAAGAGTTTTCATCAGGAATAGGTGTTGGACTTTTTCAAATGCCTTCTCTGAATTGATAGAGGTGATCATATGATTCTTTCCTTTTATTTATGTGGTTTATTACATTGATTGATTTTCTAATATTGAAACATCTTTGCATACTTGCTATGAATCCTACTTGGTCGTGGTGTATTCTTTTTTTTTTTTTTGATATTTTGCTGAATTCTATTGGCTAGAATTTTGTTGAGGATTTTTGCGTCAATGTTCATTAGGGATATTGATCTGCAATTTTCCTTTATTGTAGCATCTTTGCCTGCTTTTGGTATCAGGGTTATGCTGGCTTCATAGAATAAATTCGGAAGTGTCACTTCCTTTTCTATGTTCTGAAATAATTTGAGTAGTACTGGTGTAATCTCTTCTCTGAATGTTTTGTAGAATTCTCCAGTGAAGCCATCTGGGCCAGGGATTTTTTTCGTTGGAAGTCTTTTTACTACCTTTTCAATCTCTTCTCTTGTTATGGGTCTGTTCAGATTTTCACCATCACTTTGTTGTAGTTTGGGTAGGCCGTGTGTTTCTAGAAATTTATCCATTTACTCTAGGTTTTCAAATTTGTTGGAGTATAGTTTTTCATAGTACTCTGTTATGGTCTTTTTTATTTTAATTTGGTCTGTTGTAATATCCTCTATTTCATTTCTTATTTGGGTTAATTGATCCTCTCTTGTTTTTCTTTTGTCAGTTTGGCCAGTGGTTTATTGATTTTGTCGATCCTTTCAAAGAACCCACTTTTAGTTTTGTTGATTCTTTCTATTGTTTTTCTATTCTCTATTTCATTTATTTCTGCTCTGATCTTTATTATTTCCTTTCTTCTAGTGGCTGTGGGCTTTTTTTGATGTTCTCTTTCTTTTTGTTCAAGTTGTGTGGTTAATGTTTTGATTTTGTCCCTTCTTTTTTGATATGTGCATCTACTGCTATAAATAGATAGGATTTATAAATGAGGACTGTGTTTGCTGTGTCCCAAAGATTTTGGTATGATGTGTTTTCATTCTCATTTGAGTCTTGGAATTTTTTTATTACATCTCTGATTTCTTCTATTACCCAGTGGTTTGTTAGCTGGGTGTTATTTAGTTTCCATGTAGTTGATTTTCTTTCTTTGCTCATCATTAATTTCTGTTTATCTGAAATTGTCCCAATTTCACCATCATATTTGAGCAAGAGTTTTGCAGGATATATTATTCTTGGTTGGCAATTTTTTATTTTCAATGTTTTATATATGTCATCCCTTTGTCTTCTTGCCTGCATGGTTTCTGTCAAATAATCAGAGCTTATTCTTATTGTTTCCCCTCAGTCTGTGACTTTTTGTTTTTCTTGAGCTGCCCTCAGGATTCTTTCCTTGTCTTTGGTTTTAGTGAGTGTGATTATGACATGCTTTGGTGATTTTCTTTTGGGGTCTACCCTATATGGGGTTCGTTGAGCTTCTTGGATGGTCAGCTTTTCATCTTTCATAATATTAGGGAAGATTTCTGTCAGCAATTCTTCAATGATCCTCTGTGTGCTTTCTGTTTTCTCCCCCTCTTCTGCAACTCTGATCACTTACAAATTTTTGCTTTTGATTGTATCCCACTTAATTCTCAGGGTCTCTTCATTTTTCTTTGTTCTTTTTTCCGAGTTTTCCTCAAACAAAATTGTATCCAAGTGTTTTTTGTCTTCAGTTTCACTGATCCTGTCTTCCATTGTTTCAAACCTGGTCCTCAGCCCTTCTATGACACTGTCCATTTCTGAAACCTTGTTGTTTATCTTTTGGATTTCTAATTGTTGTTTTTGTATGATTTCTAGGTGTGAATTTATTTTGGCATTTTGTTCCTGTATTATTTTCCTGAATTCTTCCATTTTTCTTTTTTTGTCTGTATTTTCCATGAATATGTTTATTTTTTCCTCATTTTTGTCTGCTTTTTGCTTCAACTCTTGGATATCTCTGAATATTAGAGATTTGAATTTCCTATCAGGTAGTTCTAGTGTCTTTTCTTCTACCAGAAAGTCATCTTGTGTTTTATTTTGGATGCCTACTGGAACCATCCTGTACTGTTTTTTATATAGCTTGATATTGTCTGCTGTCTTCGGGACATTCAATAGTTATTTTCTTCATTTATTGATTGTAGATTTGTTTTGTTCTGCTTTTTTGTTTTATTTCGTTATGTATGAGCAGCCAGGCTGTGCATTCTTTGTTATTTGCTTATCTGTGGGCATGATACTTTTCACCTCCTTGTCCAATAGGCTGGCCCAGTAGCTCAGTTATGGTGCAGCAGGGCAGGTCCAGTGGAAGCTCTGTCTCATACTGGGAGCTCTTTGAAGCTGCTTTCCTGTACTCCTTGTCTGCTGATCTCTGATAGGAGTGCAAGATGGCAAATCTGTGCTGCGTTAGCTGATGGGGACCTCCACTGGTATCTCTCCTCATGCTCTGTTCTCTGTCAGTTTCTAATTCCATTCAGTACTTGGCTGAGTTCTTTATCTCTTCGTTTGACACGTAGAGTTCCAGGACTGACGTTTTTCTCTGTTTTACTTAGTTCTTCAGGCCTTTGCTGTGGAGAGATGGGGTGGTGCTTCTGTCTATAGGGCCATGTTGCCTCCTCCAGTCCCTACTATAATTTCTTAACCAACGACATCTACCCTTTTAAAGATTAGGAAAAACAATCTTATACTTCAAATTTTAAACTTGAAAAACTAACCACTTAGTTTTTTTAAAAATTCTCTCATTTCCCCCACAAGAGGAAAACTGACTTAAATTTGGGAATTATTTCTCCAAGTAACATTAATCCTTGTTTCTCCTCTTCTTCTCTTGTTCCAGTGTGATCTCATTCACCAGCTGAAAATGGACACCAGCTGGTATATCATTGTCCCTTTTCCTCTTCATAGTAAACCTTTATAGAGGTTGACTCCCTTGTAGGTGGGTCTGCTGAGTATACCTACAGTGACTGACTGCTGGGTAGCTTTGCCTCACTCCCCAGACAATGCAGTGCTTACCCCACTCATCCCTAAAATATGGGGAAACCAATCATGTTGGTCATTAATAACTGCATATCTTTCAACCTGCCTAGAATTCAACAACTCTATGTGCTTTCGTCTGCTACCCATCTGTCGGTTTGTCATACAGTGGTGGCTTGCATGTTCCTATGATGCTGGAAGCTATGCCACCAGTTTCTCAAATATCAGCAGGGTCAACCATGGTGGAATATGTAGTTTTTTACCAGTGTAAGGTATTCTTATCAATTCCTTGTTAAAAATCTGTGCCCAAGGAAAAGAAAGGAGAGTAACAAGAAAAGCATAAGTCATAAAGATGATGTAGCAGAGACCAGTCAGTTGTCGTCCTCTAGAATCCTCTCTTCTCTTCTTCCACAGTAACAGAATATTCAGGACAGCACACACCTGCCCAAAGCAAAGACTACTATTCCCAGTCTTCCCAGTCTCCTTTTCACCCAGGTGAGTCATGACTAAAGTCTGGACAATGAGATTCCAGCCGAAGTGATGTGTGTAACAGCAAGGTGAAAGCCAGAGGCTATTTGGAGCCACAGTGAGGAAGAGGGATAATAACTTATAGTTATTATTATTATAACTTATATACTAAGTAATAATAACATATATTATTATTATTATAACATTATTAGTATAATAACTTACAGCACTTATAGTGCTCCTACTTTGTTCCAAGCCGGGCCTGCTGCCTATATGGTATGTCACGTTTCATCCTCACATCAACCTGTGGGAAAAGTATTATTATCTCCATTTTATAGCTGAGGAAACTGAAGCTCAAATAGACATTTGAAATTTATTTTAAAGACAGATGGAGTCATATAAGAGTAGCAAGGCTATTTCCCTTAGTAACTGTCCCTGTGCTTTCAGCATATTTCTCTCTCTTCTCCTCTCCTCTGCTCTCGTCTCTCACTGGTGCCCTGAGAATCTTTGTCCCTTCCCCAGCCATTCCCATAGTTATGAGAGTCATTCACTTGGGGGAAAACTACAAAGACTATGTGTCTCAAAGTAAAATACAGAGGATTGGGACACTTGCTTCCTAAAGGAGATTTTTCTACTACCAGAAACAAGGCAAGATTGAGTGGGAGAAAGGGGAAGAAGAAGAGGAGTGGGGCTACTGAGACACATGGGAAAAAAGAGAAAATTCAGTTCTCTGCATAAAATTCACCCATCTAACAGTGCAAACACCTTGGGGGGAAGACGGCCAAAAGGGAAACGTCCTCCCCTAACCAAAAGGGGACTGGGCAGAACCAGTTGGATATTTACCTATAAACCAGAGTAGCAGTGGACACCTCACCCATGTTATGAAAGGAATCCTAGCACAAGAGTGACATGTAGAGTGTTATGTTTGGTTTTAAAATAGAAATCTGGTAACTGTGTGGCAGGATTCATTGAAGCAAGAGAGGTTACTGCCACTAGTTCAGGCATGAAGTGATAAAGGCTAAGGAAGGGAAATAAACAGAGGAATGAATCGGGAGGTATTACGAAGAAAGACTAGACAAGGCTTGGTGATTGGCAGCATGTGAGACAAGGAAAAAGTGTCCACGAGAACCCTAATATTCTCAGTCCAGGTGAATGATGCTTCTACAGGCTGAAATAAAGAAGGAAAAAGAATGGTAAGTCAGTGTGGAAGGAAAGATAACTTCTGTTTTGGACACAAAGAATTAGAAGTGATGTCAGGACACCCACATGGAAAAGCCCACTAAGTATGGAAGAACTTAGTGGGACTAGAACTCGCAAAAGAGGTCAGAGCAGAAGACAGATATGAGTCCATTCAGCAGACATTTGTTGAGTTATTAGGTACAAGACCCCGAAGTGTCCTGGAAACAAGATTAATAAGACTGCTCCTGGCTAGAAGCTCATCTGAACTCAACTGATAGGTTTTCAGTATCTAACATGGCTCTCCCAGGGAGGGAGTGAAAGGGAAGAATCGGAGGACTGAGGTCAGTACCTTTTGGAAGAGAAAAGTTTAGAGGACAAACAGAAGCTTTATGTGCTTCAAAGACATGAAGAGAAAGCAAGGATGAGCATAGGCCATGTATTTGCAACAGGAGGGCCCTGGCTGCCTTTGCTACTTCACTTTTGATAAGTTGCAGGGAGCAGGGAACAGGGAACAGAATGTAGAGCATTAAGGGCCAGGGTGCAGGGAAGACATGGAGCCAAAAGGCATGGACTTTCCACTCTAGACATCTGGAGGGGTGCCTATTGTTCCAAAATTGTTACAGGAAGAAACTCCTAGATTGCAAAATTGAAGAAGATTTTGTAAAAGAAAGAGGGACCACAGGATGGTATATTAAGGAGGCAGCATGGTCAGCTTCCATTTTGCCCAAGAATAAGAGAAAACTGAGAGAATCCCTAGGCAGAAAGGAAGAAGTCTTTGCAGAAAACATGAGTATGTAAAGGATCCATGCTGTAGGGCAGGGAGAAGATGGTGAAATGATGCAGTGGTAGAGGGAAACCTGGGGTAAAGAAAGGGTTCTTCTTCCTCTGAGACTGAAAAGGAAAAGATGAGGAAGAAGAGACAGCCATGTTTGGACATGAAGAGGTGGTAAGAAAGATCTCACAGGTGAAATGCCTTGGTCTGGTGGATCTTTAGTGCAATGCCGCTGAAGGGAGTGCAGTCACAACAATAGATGGATAAACAGACTGCTAAGCAGCCGAGGACAGCTGGATGAGGACAGCTGGATAAGGACTGGCAAAGTCTGCACAATTGTAGGACTCATTCTACATCCCCAGGATGGGAGCTGAGGAGATACAACAGGTAGGGGGTGTGTTCTCCCCACCTCAAATCCCACAGGTGCCAAATCTCAGCAGCTGTAAAAGGAGAACAATATCTACTGTTCCAAAATCATTGCAGAGAGAAACTCAACACAGCTCATTCCTATTCCTCCTGGATTCCAAAACTGAGGGGTTATTTATACAGCAAGCTGATGCCAGCCCAAAAAAACTGGTCAGTAAAAATAATCACAATTTTACTATATTAAAGTATGTGAAAATAGAGTATAACTGAACAGAAAATCCATAAAAAGAAGATTCAGATCTGCATACCAAAAGAGCTTCTGCTTCTACATGTAAAAGTTCAGCCATGGTTGTATAAATTCAGCTAAGTCTAATTCTAGACAAAACCTGAGCTGGTAAAGATGGGAGACTTTTCTATCAGCTAGGAAGCTTTTGGCTGTAATAACTTCTGTTTTCTAACTTAACCATAAAATGAATTATGGAAATGAATAAGGAAAATGAATTATGTCACATATCAAGAAGTTTCAAAGTTGGACGGAGCCAAGATGGCGGACTAGTCAGATGCACTAAGCCATCCCACTGCAACAAAGATAAAAAAAAAAAACAGGTAAAACAGAGACATCAATCCTGGAACCCTCAACCTTAAATGAAGGAATAAAGTATTAGATAAGAAGTGACTCAGGTAGAAGAAGAAACTGATACAAAACTGGGAAGGAATAGAGATACAGAGTGGAGGTTCCTGGCCAAACAGCATGACTCAGGTGGCCATCTTGGAATAAAACCAACAACTCTGCACGCAGAAACACACCTCCGCAAAATTCCTAATAGGAGATAGAGGTATGGCACAGACACACCCAGGGCTAAGTAAGACCATGTTTGCTGGCTGCAACTCAAGGAGGGGCTCAGACTCTCTCACCTGGTAACACAGGAGCATGCTCCTACATCCCGACCCCACATGGTGAACAGCCGCTATAACCATCCCATCCCAGCAACCCCAACTGCTGGGAATGACAGTACAAAGCCATGCTATTGGCCTCCTCCATCTAGCCATCTCTGCACCTGCCTTCATCACCCCTCTTACCTCTCTCCACTGCCCCACAAGTTCACACCCCCCCCCCAAGGGGACACTGCCTGGACCCCAGGCCCTTCCTGCCAGCTCCACATCCCTCCTGCTGATGGCCACATTCCCGAGGGGAGCCAGCCTGGACCCCAGGCCCCTCCTTGGCAGCTCTGGAACCCCCCTGTAGACTGACATGACCCTGAGGGGACATGGCCTGTACCCCAAGCCCCTCCCTGAGGGCTTCAGACACCCCCTGCTGACTGCTGTGGCCCTGCTCCAACCCTCATGTCCACATCAACAAAATTCTAGCCAATAGAATTCAGCACCATATAAAAAAAAAATACATCACAACAAGTGGGATTCATACCAGGTATACAAGGATGTTCAACATTAGAAAATCAATCAACGTAATCCACCACATAAATAAAAAAAAGAATCTCATGATCATCTCATTTGATGCAGAAAAGGCATTCAATAAACTCCAACACCTACTCCTGATAAAAACTCTCAGAAAGATAGAAATAGAAGGGAAATTCCTCAACATAATAAAGGATATCTATACAAAACCAACAGGCAACATCATTCTCAACAGAGAGAGGCTGAAAAAATTCCCCTTGAGAATGTGAACAAGACAGAGATGACCTTTTTTACCACTAGTATTTAACATTGTGCTGGAAGTCTTAGCTGCAGCAATAAAGCAAGAAAAAGAAATAAAGGGCATCCAGATTGGTAAGGAAAAAGTAAAACTACCCCTATTTGTGGATGATATAATCCTATACATAGAGAACTTTAAAGACTGCAAGAAAACTACTGGAACTTATAGAAAGATTCAGCAGAGTAGCAGGATACAAGATAAACATACAAAAATTAGTTGGATTCCTATACATCAATAAAGAGAACTATGAAAAAAGAAATCAGGAAAGCAATACCGCAAATGCCCTGAGGGACTGAGCTACTAGGCGGAGGGCTGGCGACCATGGTCTCGGGGGACATCTAGCTCAATTGCATAATATAGTCTATAAAGAAAATGTTCTACATCCGACTATGGTGAGTAGCAGCTGGGGCATTCAGTTGTGTCTGTGAAGCTTCTATGACTTTGCCTTGGTCAAGTTGTGCTGACTTCTTCAGTATTGTGTACTAAAAAGATAAAATATTAGGAATAAATCTAACCAGGGATGTAAAAGACCTGTACAAAGAAAACTACAAAACACTACTGCAAAAAAATAAAAGAAACTTACCTAAATGGAAAAACATACCATGCTCATGGACAGGTAGACTCAACATTGTGAAAATGTCAATTCTACCCAAAGCAATCTACAAATGCAATGCAATCCCAATTCGAATACTAACAGCATTCTTTAACAAGATGGAAAACTAATCATTAACTTTATATAGAAAGGAAAGAGACCCCAGATAAGTAAAGCATTATTGAAGAAGAACAAAGTAGGAGGCCTTGCACTACCTGACCTCAGAACCTACTATACAGCTACAGTAGTCAAAACAGCCTGGTGCTGGTACAATGACAGACACACTGACCAATGGAACAGAATTGAGAACCAGATATAAATCCATCTACCTACAGTCACCTGATCTTTGACAAAGGCCCAAAGTCCATCAAATGGGGAAAAGACAGTCTTTTTAACAAATGATTATGGCAAAACTGGATGTCTATCTGCAAAAAAAATGAAACAGGACCCATACCTCACACCATACACAAAAACTAATTCTAAATGGATTAAAGACCTAAATATAAAACCAAAAACTATAAAGATCATGGAAGATAAAATAGGGTCAACACTAGGGGCCCTAATATACAGCATAAATAGAATACAAACCATAACTAACAATACACAAACATCAGAAGATAAGCTAGGTAACTGGGATCTTCTAAAAATTAAACACTTATGCTCATCAAAAGACTTCACCAAAGGAGTAAAAAGAAAACCTTCAGACTGGGAAAATTTTTTTGGCTATGACATATCCAACAAAGGTCTTATCTCTAAAATCTACAGGAAAATCCAACAGCTCTACAACAAAAAGACAAATAATCCAATTTAAAATGGGGCAAAGGAAATGAACAGACAATTCACCAAGGAGACATTCAGGGCAGCTGCTAGTATGAATGTAAAATGGTACAACCATTTTGGAAAACAATATGGCACTTCCTTAAAATGCCAGAAATAGAAATACCATATGATCCAGCAATTCCACTCCTAGGAATATATCCTAGAGAAATAACAGCTGTCACACGAATGGACATATGCACACTCATGTTCATTGCAGCATTAGTCACAATAGCAAAAAGATGGAAATGACCTAAATGTCCAACAACAGAAGATTGGATTCCTATACATCAATAAACAGAGCTATGCACACGCAATGAAACACTACACAAAGTTAAAGAATAATAATTAATCTGAAAAACATCTCACAACACAGATGAATCTTGAGGGCATTATGCTGAGTGAAGTAAGTCAATCACAAAAGGACAAATACTATATGAGACCACTATTATAAAAACACATGAAAATGTTTCCACACGGAAAGAAACAATCTTTGATGGTTACGAGGGAGGGCAGAGGTGGGAAGAACACTAACTAGATAGTAGATAAGTGGTAACTTTGGTGAAGAGTAAGACAGTACACAATACTGAAGAATTCAGCACAGCTTGACGAAGGCAAAGTCATAGAAGCTTCACAGACACATCCAAATGCCCTCAGGTACTGAGCTACTAGGCGGAGGGCTGGGGACCATGGTCTCGGGGGACACCTAACTCAATTGCATAATATAGTCTATGAAGAAAATGTTCTACATCCGACTATGGTGAGTAACGTCTGGGGTCTTAAAAGCCTACAAGCGGCCTTCTAAGATACATCTACTGGTCCCATGCTGGCTGGAGGAAAGGAGAGTGAACAAAACCAAAGACACAAGGAAAAGATTAGTCCAAAGGACTAATGGACCACAACTACCACAACCTCCACCAGACTGAGCCCAGAACAACTAGATGGTGCCTGTTTACCACCACCGACTGCTCTGGCAGGGATCACAATAGAAGGTCCCAGAGAGAGCATGACAAAAACTTAGAACAAAATTCAAATTCAAAAACATAGGTTTGCTGGTCTGAAAGAGACTGGAGAAACCCCAAGAGTATGGCCCCAGACACCCTTTTAACTCAGTACTGAAGTCACCCCTAAGGTTCACCCTTCAGCCAAAGATTAGGCAGGTCTATAGGGCCAACAAAGGAGCCCTGGTGGTGCAGTGGTTAAACTGATTGACTGCTAACCAGAAGGTAGGCGGTTTGAAACCACCAGCGCCTCCATGGGAGAAAGAAGTGGCAGTCTGCTTTCATAGAGATTTACAGCCTTGGAAACCCTATGGAGTCGCTATGGGTAAATACTTGCAATGCCTGGTTTTGGTTTGGTTTGGGTAGAGGACCAACAACAACACATGTGAGGAACATGCTTCATAGTTCAATCATGTATACCAGACTAATGGGCACACCAGCCCAAAAGCAAAGACAAGAAGGCAGGAAGGGACAGGAAAACTGGATGAAAGAAAACAGGGAACCTGGGTTGGTGGAGGGAAGAGGGTTGGCAATCAGTGTGACAAAACAATTTGTGTATTAACTGTTGAATGAGAAACTAATTCTCTATGTAAACTTTCACCTAAAGCACAAGTAAAAAAAAATGTTTCAAAACTGGGTTGCAAAGTTGGTTATTTCAGCAACTCTACAAAGTCATCAGGGAACTAGATTCTCCCCCTTTTCCCACTCTTCCATTTCATTTTATTGACTTGTTCTCAGGCCAGTTCCCCTCTGATTCCCAAGGTGGCCACCTTAGTTCCAGTAGTGACATGCAGACGACAACATCCAAAAACAAGAAAACTGAGGATCATTTCCTCTTGCACAACTCATTTGAAGAGCAAGGGAAATTTTCCCAGAACCCCACCCCACAGCAGACTTATGCTCATTGGCCACACTGTGTCATACACCTACCTTTAAACCAATTACTGGCAAGTGGATGTAGAGTTTATTATTGGTTGAAACAAGCAACCCATGAGCACTGGATAAAATCAAGATTATGAACAGAAACCAGGAAGAACATGAGAAACCACTGTTGGCTGGGCAGTCAGCATTGTCTGTGAGAGATTTTGTTTTATCAAGTTAGAGAATCAAGACTGAATGGTTCACAAATGAATAGGGGTTCCTGGGCCATGAACCAAGACCAGAAAGGCGTGTCAAGGTATGTTATCTAGTTTATTTAGCTCAAATCCATCCTCATATAACCAATAAATATACCTGTGATGGTTAATTATATGTATCAACTTGGCTAGGCTATGATTGTTGGTGGTTTGGCCAGATACTAGACTAGTTGCTGTTCCATAATGGAAAGTAATGTAATCACCACCCATAATCTGATCTGATATGATCAACCGATCAGTTGAAAGGGGAGTTTCCTTGTGGGTGTGGTCTGCCTTCAGAATATAAACGGATATTTTGGCAGAGTGCTCTCTCTCAACCCTGCACTCTTCTCACTGCCTGATCTCTAGATCTTGGGACATAAGCTTGCAGAAGTCTCTGGCCTGCCACCTGACCTGCAGATTTTGGATTTGCCAGTCTCCGCAATCCCATGAGCCAGCAAAGGTCTGTAGCCTGCCACCTGACCTATAGATTTGGGACTTGCCAGACTCCACAATTCTGTGAGCCATTTCCTTGAAGTAAATTTCTCTCTCTCAGAGAAAAAAAAAATATATATGTATGTATATATCTCACTGGTTTAGCTCTTCTAGAGAACTCAACTAAGATAATAGCTTACATTTAGACATTTGTAAATTTAAGTATTTTATCGAGGCAGTCTGGTAGAGGAGACTCAGATAGACCTCGGCACCTATCTGGGAGCCATGACTTGCTCATGCATAAATGACTCTTGCCAAGCCATTCCAAGGTGACCTGTTTCTCTCACAATCTTGTGTCTCTTGTGTAGATTAATAAAGAAAGGATTCTAGTGTATTCTAAGTGCTATGAAATACAAGTATTTTGATTACCTTCTAAATTATAATCCAGGAATTATAAATGGACTGCCCTGATTTATAGTCAAGACTAATCATTGCTTAAATTATCCTACTGAATTTAGCTCTTGTACATATGTTGATAAGAGAATCAATCCACTCTAGCATCTTAAGTACAAACCTAAAATATTTTTAGCAAAGAACCATAATAAAAGACCAAAATAAGTTCTTATCGGCAAACCAGGCATTCTGTTTTCTGATAAAAGTAAGAATTTAGGCGAATTTATTGAAATAAATGTTGCATTAGCAAAAGCATTGCAAATATTTACAAATAAGGACAATAAGTACAGGGTTACTTCTAATTTTTTCCCATCTCCATCCATCTATATAACACTCTCATACTGAACTTTAGAAAGTCCCACATTTAATCTCTCAGTCCTCATCTTGAAAACATAGTATTTTGGTTGCCCATCTGATTGATCACCATCCCCTCATTCTGGCATTCAGTGCTCTTGGGATCTGGTCCACCTTACCTCTTCCCAGTGCACAAGTCCTTTGTTCAGTCTCTATATCTCTATACCTGCCCCAATGCACATACCTCCACACCTGAAATGCCTTCCTCCCTCCCCTCAGTCTATGTGATCTGTCCTATCCTTTCATGAAGGAAGTGAGTCAATTCTCCTGTTTAGGGCTCCTTCTGTGAAGATCCAGCCCTCAATACTCCTCCTCTGGCTCCTACCACATCACACTTAGGTTCCATCCACAGCCCACACTGGGTTATGCTGAGGGGAGTCAGAGTGTAGGCCTTTGCAAGAGTGCAGGCCTTTAAGTCAGGCAACACCTGAGTTCAAATTCTGGATCCACCACTTAATAGTTCTGAGACTTTAGACAAGACCTGTCTAAACTTTCTGGACCTCAGTTTCCTCATCTGCAAAATGGGGATAACAGATCTCTCTGCCTAGGGTTATTGTGAGTATTAAATAAAATACTATTTGTAAAGAGTTTATGCGTAGTACCTGGAACATGATATGAATAAAGAAGAGTTTAATAATTGTTGGCTGCTACCTGCTACAAGAGTCCCTGGGTGGTGTGAACAGTTAATATGCTCTTCAGCTGCTGAGAGGTTGGAGGTTCAAGTCCAACCCAGAGGTGCCTCAGAAGAAAGGCCTGGCAATCTATTTTAAAAAAATCAACCATTGAAAACTCTAGGGAGCACAGTTCTACTCTGACACACATGGGATCACCTTGAGTTAGAATTGACCCAATGGCAACTGATTTTGGGGTGTTTTTTGTTTTGTTTTGTTCTTTACCTGCCACAATTAATCTGCTCTCAAATAACTTTCTGAGTCTATGTCTTGCCTCCCTGGCCCAACTGAAATCCCAGACAGTGAGGTGATAACGTTTCAGAGGTGCTGCAAGGGGTTCCTTGCCCAACAGTATCAGCTGCACTGCCTATAATATCTCCATTACCATCACACTGACCTTTGTCTTCAGCAATCCTCTCCTAAAATCCAGCTCTTATGTCCTTTATGGGCACTTCAATAATAAGCAAGCATCTTAGCTGGGATTCAACTGACAGAAGGTCAAATAGGACACAGTTTGAGGATGAGAATGGTGAGGACCAGGAAGATATGAAAATAAACTGGGGAAAGGGCAAGAGCAGCCCCAGCAGGGCCAAACATACACTTGCAGAGAGAAGTGGTGGAATCAAAGACAAAATGGTGCTCTCAGCATAATTCTGCCAAGAGCTAGTTGTGATCAGGTCAAGAGGAAATAAAATCAGTGAGTATAATTTAGAGTTATGCTTTGCTGACTCAAAGCTCTTCCCAGCCCATTATCCAGTTGGAGCCTGTGGTAGGCAGCTCCCAAAATGGCCCCCAAAGATCTCATCTCCTTGTATTCACAATCTTATGTAGTCCCTTCCCGTATTGTACCAGGGTTGGTCTGTGGACCAGTACAACACAGCAGAACTGACTGTAAGTCACTTCCAAGATTAGATTACAGAAGATACTCAGGATTTTGTCTTGGTCCCTCTCAGATCATTTGTACAGGAGAATTGAGCTGCCACGTTGTAAGAGGTCCTTAGCGAGAGATTCCCATGGTGAAAAACTGAGGTGTCTTGACAACAGCCTCATGAATGAGTTTGGAAGTACATCTTCCAGCCCAGTTAAGGCTTCAGATAACTGCAGCCCTGGCCAACATCTTGATTTTACCCTCATACGAGACCCTGAGTCAAAACCACCCAGCTAAATTGCTCCTGGATTTTTGATCCTCAGAAACTGTGAGATAATAAGTGCCTGTTGTTAGAACCTTTGGGACACAGCAAAAGCAGTGCTCAGAGGTCAATTTATAGCAATAAATGCACACATCCAAAAAGAAGAAAGGGCCATAATCAAAACATTAACCCTCCAACTGGAACAAGTAGAAAGAGAGCAGCAAAAGAAGCCCTTAGGGGCCAGAAGAGACGAAATAATAAGAATTAGAGCAGAATTAAATGAAATAGAGAATAGAAAAACAATTGAAAGAGTTAACAAAACCAAAGCTGATTCTATGAAAATATCAACAAAATTGATAAACCACTGGCCAAACTGACAAAAGAAAAACAGGAGAGGAAGCAGACAACCCGTATAAGAAATGAGATGGGTGATATCACAACAGACCCAACTGAAATCAAAAAAATCATAACAGAACACTATGAAAAATTGTGCTTTAAAAAATTTGAAAACCTAGAGGAAATGGACAAATTTCTAGAAACTTGCTACCTACCTAAAACAAACATAGAACAACTAAATAAACCTATAACAAAAGAAGAGATTGAAAGGTAATTAATAAACTCCCAACAAAAAAAGCCCTGGACCAGATGGCTTCGCTGGAGAATTCTACCAAACTTTCAGAGAAGAGTTAACACCACTGCTACTAAAGGTATTTCAGAGCATAGAAAATGATGGAATACTCCAAAACTCATTCTATGAAGCCAGCATAACCCTGATACCAAAACCAGGTAAAGACACCACAAAAATAGAAAATTACAGACCAATATCTCTCATGAACATTGATGCAAAAATCCTCAACAAAATTCTAGCCAATAGAATTCAGCAACATATCAAAAAAATAATTCATTATGATCAAGTGGGATTTATACCAGGTATGCAGGGATGGTTCAACATTAGAAAACCAATCAATGTAATCCATCACATAAATAAAACAAAAGACAAGAACCACATGATCTTATCAATCAATGCAGAAAAGGCATTTGACAAAGTCCAACACACATTCATGATAAAAAAAAAAAAAAAAACTCAACAAAATAAGAATAGAAGGGAAATTCCTCGGTATAATTAAGGGCATTTATACAAAGCCAACAGCCAACATCATCCTAAATGGAGAGACTTTGAAAGCATTCCCCTTGAGAAAGGGAACCAGACAAGGATGCCCTTTATCACCAATCTTATTCAAAATTGTGCTGGAGGTCCTAGCCAGAGCAATTAGGCTAGAAAAAGAAATAAAGTGCATCCAAATTGGTAGGGAAGAAGTCAAAGTACCTCTATTTGCAGATGATATGATCTTATACACAGAAAACCCCAAAGAATCCACAAGAAAACTACTGGAACTAATAGAAGATTTCAGCAAAGTATCAGGATACAAGATAAATATACAGAAATCAGTTGGATTCTTTTACACCAACAAAGAGAACCTCGAAGGGGAAATCACCAAATCAATACCATTTATGTTTGCCCCCAAGAAGATAAAATACTTAGGAATAAATCTAACCGGAGGTGTAAAAGACCTATACAATGAAAACTACAAGACACTACTGCAAGAAACCAAAAGAGACCCGCATAAGTGGAAAAACATACCTTGCTCATGGATAGGTAGACTCAACATTGTAAAAATGTCAATTCAACCCAAAGCGATCTGCAGATACAATGCAATCCCAATCCAAATTCCACTTGCATTTTTTAATGAGATGGAGAAACAAATCACCAACTTCATATAGAAATGGAAGAGGCCCCGAATGAATAAAGCATTACTCAAGAAGAAGAACAAAGTGGGAGGCCTCACACTACCTGATTTTAGAACCTATTATACTGCCACTGTAATCAAAACAGCCTGGTACTGGTACAACAACAGATACATAGACCGATGAAACAGAATTGAGAATCCAAACATAAATTCATCCACCTATGAGCAGCTGATATTTGACAAAGGCCCAAAGTCTGTTAATTGGGGAAAGGACAGTTTCTTTAACAAATGGTGCTGAATAATTGGATATCCATTTGCAAAAAATGAAACAAGACCCATACCTCACACTATGCACAAAAACTAACTTAAAATGGATCAAAGACTTAAATATAAACTCTAAAACAATAAAGACCATGGAAGAAAAATCAGGGACTATGCTGGGAGCCATAATACATGGCATAAACACAATACGAACCATATGTAACAATGCACAAGCCCCAGAAGAGAGACTAGATAAGTGGGAGCTCCTAAAAATCAAACACTTACGCTTGTCAAAAGACTTCACCAAAAGAGTAAAAAGACAACCTGCAGACTGGGAAAAAATTCTTGGCTACAACAAATCTGATCAGCATCTAGTCTCTAAAATCTACAAGATCCTGCAAAACCACAACAACAAAAAGACAACCCAATTAAAAAATGGGCAAATGATATGAACAGGCACTTTGCCAAAGAAGATATTCAGGTGGCTAACAGACACATGAAGAAATGCTCATGATCATTAGCCATTAGAGAAATGCAGATCGAAACTACAATGAGATATCATCTCACCCCAGCAAGGCTAGCCTTAATCCAAAAAACACAAAATAATAAATGCTTGAGAGGTT
>NW_004444020.1:9937956-10046432 GCF_000243295.1 Trichechus manatus latirostris
AAACAATTTCTGAGGCCAGCTCTTCAGACAGGGATTGGACTGGACTGTGGGACATAAAGTGATACTAGTGAGGAGTGTGCCTCTAAGCTCAAGTAGATACAAGAGACTAAATGGGCAGCTTCTGTCCAGAGGTGAGATGGGAAGGCAGAGAGGGTTAGGAGCTGGTTGAATGGACATGGGGAATCAGAGGTGGAAAGGAGGAATGTGCTGTCACAGTATGGGGAGGGCAATTAGGGTCACATAACAATGTATGTATACATTTTTGTATGGGAAAAAATTTTTTAAAAAGTCTTGTTTTAAGCTACTAAGTTTTGGGGTAATTTGTTATGCAGCAACAGGTAACAAACACTGGGCCTGACAGGCCCCATTTTGCTTAATAATACCATTCCATATCAAGGCCAAGAGAAGTATTTGCCCAGGGTCTCACAGTAATTGGAAGCCCAAGGTCTTGACTTCCATTTTTATAGCTCTTTCTATCTTACCATCAACTGGCTCAGTAAATATTTCAATGATTTTCTTATTAAATAAAATGTTAAGGGTTATTGGTCTTTGGGGCATGTAAAAATTAAAAAAAAAAAAAAACTTTAAAAATACAACAGGTACATAAAAATAAGCATGCTTAATGTAGCTCCCTTTGGAAATGCTAATTGCCCTAGTGTTTCCTGCCATTTAGCTTGGGGGCAGAGGCAGGTACCACAAAGAAAGGAACTGCTATTCTGATTCTTGATTAGGGCTTCTTGCCAGAGTTTGGTCTTATCCTCGGCAGTGTATAATTTGTGATAAAATTGGCAAGAGAATGTATGCTCCAACAATTTGGCCAATTGCATTAAGCAAACACAGAGCCTTAAAGAGTATTGTTTATGATAAAACCTGACCAAGGTTCTTACATTAGAAGAATGGGGTCAGGGGAGGCCTAATGCCTGTGAAACTTCTGAACACAATAAAAACCAAAGGCAGAGGCATACAATGCTGACATTCTTTTGGCTTTTATTCTGAAAAACAAAATGTGTCTTTCCTGTTCTGGTAACAACCAGGATTTTTTTTTTTAATCCTAAAAAACCTCATTTGTTCATATAGATATTCTATACTTCTCAAGCAGAGATATTCAGGATGTCTATATGTAGGCTCAGTTTCTTCAGAAAGGGACAACTCAGAGGCCCGGGGCTGTGCAGGGGAAGGTATGAGACTTGGTAGGAAGTGGGGAGAATACTGAAGAGTGAGTCAGGGACACATCAGGCCAACTGCACCTGCTGGATATAAATGGGCATTTTTCAGAATCATGACCAGCTGTAACCATCCCTAGTTTTTTTCCTTCACTTTCTGAGAGGAAAACAGAGTAAAGAGGAGTGCAAAGCATTTCAGCAGGGGCTGGCCTTATTTTTTAAGAGACAGAAAGCAGCCGACCCCAGGACCAATAAAAATCTGTCATCTTATAAAATTTCTGGCCCATGGTTGGAGGTGTGATTCCTCCATAGCAAGAGTAATAATCAAAAATTTTTGTGAAGCGTTGTTGGGATTGTTGTTGTTGTTAGGTACAGTAAAGTCAGTTCCAACTCATAGAGATCCCTTGTACAACAGAATGAAACACTGGTACTGCACCATCCTCACAATCGTTGCTGTGTTTGAGTCCATTGTTGCAGCCACTTTGTCAATCCATTCCTTGATGGTCTTACTCTTTTTCACTGATCCTCTACTTTAACAAGCATGATGTCCTTCTCCAGGGACTGATCCCTCCTGGTAACGCTTCCAAAGTATGTGAGACAAAGTCTCACCATCCTTGCTTCTAAGAAGCATTCTGGCTGTACTTCTTCCAAGACAGATATGTTCATTCTTTTGGCAGTCCCTGGTATAGTCAATACTCTTCGCCAACACCATAGTTCAAAGGTGTCAATTCTTCTTCAGTCTTCCTTATTCATGGTCCAGCTTTCGCATGCACACAAGATGACTGAAAACACCATGGCTTGGGTCAGGCGCCTTGTCTTCAAGGTGACAACTTTGCTTTTTAACACTTTAAAGAGGTCTTTTGCAGCAGATTTGCCAAATGCAATGCAGTCATTTGAGTTCTTGACTGTTGCTTCCATGAGTGTTGATTGTGGATCCGAGTAAAATGAAATCCTTGACAATGACAATCTTTTCTCCATTTATCATGATGGTGCTTATTGGTCCAGTTGTGAGGATTCTTTATGTTGAGGTGTAATCCATACTGAAGGCTATGGTCTTGTATCTTCATCAGTAAATGCTTCAAGTCCTTTTCACTTTCAGCAAGAAAGGTTGTGTCATCTGCATATCACAGGTTGTTAATGAGTCTTCCTCTAATCCTGATGCCACTTCTCGGATTATTTGCTCAGCATACAGATTGAATAAGTATGGTGAAAGGACGGAATTATTGTTAAATAATCCTGGTGTGTCTCATACTCTAGTGCTTTCCAGTACACTTAGAATAAAACTCAAACTCCTTACAGGGTTTATGAGGCCCTGGATAATCTGGGCCCTGCCAACCTCACTCAGCCTTTTTTTTATACTTCTCCCTGGCTCATGGTCAGACCTTAGCCACACTGCCTCTTTAAATCCTTCAGGTATACTTAGCTGGTCTCTTCTCCAGGCAGTGGCATTTCCTGATCCTTCTGCCTGGAATGGCCTCCTCCCCTGTCCCCCCTTCCTTCATAAGGCTGACTCCTTCCTTCATTTAGGTTCTTTACCACCCAGTCTAAATTAGACCAGCCCCTTCCCTCACCTACTATCTCATCATCCTGATTTACTTCTTAGCGCTTAGCACTATCAGAAATTACCTTTCATTTTTTTGATGATAGAATAATATCATCTGACCATTTATTGAGCAGCGTCTACAGCCAGACACTGTTCAAAGGGCTTTCCATGTATAATCATGTGCCATGTAATGTCTGTTAGGGCAATGTCCAACCACATATACATCCATGGTCCCATAAGGTTATAACAGAGTTCATAAATCCTGATTGGCGAATAGGACATAGCAGAAATAACTGGATGTAGCAAATGCAACAGCTTCCCACACACAATAGGTGTATCTTATGTCTCTTGCATACAAAGTAATTGCACTGCCAGGCGTATAATGGTACAGTACATATATAACCTATAACACAGAGTAGAACTGCCCCTATAGGGTTTCCAAGTCTGTAAATCTTTACAGAAGCAGCCTGCCACATCTTTCTCTTGCAGAGGCTGGTGGGTTTGAACTGCCAACCTTTCGGTTAGCTGCTGAATGTTTAACCACCACACCACCAGGGCTCCTTATATGTTTTGATAGTCATAATAAACACCTATGTTACTGGCTTATGTATGTACTGTAACTTCTATCTTTATTTTATTGTGAACTTTGCCTACTTACAAATAAAAAGTTTACTGTATAACAGTGTATGTTTCGACTCATAGGCAGCAGCATCCAATCTCATGTATCAAGCATCTCTTGAGTGTTGTAGCATTATCTCTCCACTTAATTTTCTTTTGAAAACTTTACTGTGAAGTGCGTCATGGCTCCCAAACGCAGCAATACCAGCGCTAGTGACAGCAGCGGCAAGAGGCAAAGGAGAAGTATCAATTTGGAAACGAAACAAAAAGTATCCCACATAGCTTTGCTAAGTATATAATATGGAGTTCCCACAATGTCCAAATCACATAACGTCCTATTTCACAGAATGTATAGTGGACATTAAGTGATGTATGACCTTACTGTTTTGTTTAGTCCTGATAATAATCCACTATACTCATATAACAGATGAGAATACCAGGACACAATCAGGTTAAATACCTTGCTTGAAGTGGTATAACTAGTTGTTGGCAGAGCCAGGAATCAGCCTAGGCATTTGTTTCCTTGTTTGTTGTCTGTCCTGGCATTGGGCTATAAGCACCTTTGTGGGACTTGGTCACTGCTGTAGTCTTATAGTAAAAAAAAAAAAACTTCATTGCCGTCCAGTAGATTCAGACTCATGATGACCCCATGTGTTACAGAATAGAACTGCACCATAGGGTCGGCAGTCTGAGTCCACCAGCTGCTCCTTGGAAACTCTATGAGGCAGTTCTACTCCGTGCTATAGGGTCACTACGAATCGGAATCAACTTGATGGCAATTGTTTTTTGTTTTTGTTTTTTAACAGGCTTTTCTTGGCTGTAGTCTTTACGGAAGTAGATCCACAGGCCTTTCTTCCGCAGCACTGCTGGGTGGGTTCAAACCCAGTTAACCTTTAGGTTAGTAGTTGAGGGCAAACTGTTTGCTCTCCACAGACGATGTTCTCACAGTAGGTACTCAATAAATGTCTGCTGTCTTAAGGAATGAATGGAGCTCAGAGCATAACTGTCCTCCATAGGGTTTTCAGTAGCTGATTTTTTAGAAGTAGAGCACCAGGCCTTTCTTCCAAGGCACCCCTGGGTGTACTCGAACTTCAGGTTAGCAGCCAAGTTCTTAACTATTTGTGCCACAAAGGGACTCTACATGAGTGAGGTCGGCATGAGTGGGAATGGACTCTGTGGCACCTGGTATGGTATGGTACATAATGAATAATGAATAAAAAGATTTCAAAGTCGTACTCTTCTGCATCTGCTTCCTCCGTTTTCTGGAGAATGTGTGCAGATGTGATGCACTCCTCTATTAAACGTTCACAGTCCACGACTCACGTGATGTCTGCTTCAAACCGACGCCGGCTACTCAAGTTACCAAAACCCATTGTCAACTCATAGCGACCCTATTAACGCAATTAGAAGTATCAAAAAGTCTTCGTACCTTGGAGCCCTCGAGGTGTAGAGACAAGGGTCCTTTAGCAGAGCAGTCGACAAACGCGCGCTGTCGCGTCTCCAGTCTGTTCTGGTACCCGGTTTTCTTTGGTTTCCCTTTCTTGGCAGAAGCCGTGCTCTCCTGTGCCATGTTAGTCGCGAGCGACAAGTGGAGTTTTGCAAAATTACAAGACTCTCGAACGGGCTGGGCAAGGCTGGGTTCTGGAGGGACGACCCCTGAACGATTATCAGGAAATGTCTTAAAAGGATCGGAGCCCTGGTTCCTCTCCGGCACTCTTGAGAGATGGGACATAGAAGGTCTCTAAACGTAAAAATAAACAGGAAAAACAAAGCCGGGGTGTTAAATGTTAAAAATATTTTTAGTAATAAGAAAATTAAAAGTTTATGCTTTAACCAAAGTGCATGATTTCCCAAGATCAAGTTATTACCATCAATGTTAGCTTCTGGGTTGTTGTTGGGATGGGTCGGATTAACGCTCGCGTCGCTAAAGCTTTGAGTGCTCTGCGCGCTCGTGCTCTCTTACTTTGGCAGCCGGTGCTGGGCGGAAGCTTTCAGGAATCCGCACCCGGCACTTTGTTCAACCCCTCTCTCTGAGCGCTGAGGGGCCACGGTAAGCGGCTTGCCCAGCACCTCGGCCCCTCTGGACACAAGTGACTCTCTTCGCGTCCTCGGAAACCCCAAGCGGCTCGAGAAGCGTGGCAAGCTCCCTTCACCCCCACCCAACCACCACTACTGCGCTCTCTGAGCCGTGGTCTGAGCACTTTTCCTCTCCGCCCTGGGCCATCGCTCAATCCCTGAGGTCTGGGAGCGTAGGCCTCTCTCACCTGAGAGGAGAGGTGATACCTGGAAGGAGGGACGGAGCGTTGAGGCCAGGTAGGTGGGTGCTGGCCTGAGGGCCCGGGACTCTGCCACTCTGCTCTACGTTTGGGGTGTTGTCTCCGCAGCAGAAACGCGGGAAAAGGCCTGACAGAAGAGCTTACCTGAGCCTGAGGCAGAAGGAAACTTTATTGAGCATCTCTGTGCCTGGAGCTGTGCGAACATTGGGCACCAAAAGATGAGTAACACGCAGCCTGCGCCCTCGAAGAGCTCGAAGTCTGATGGACTGCACTGGCAGCGACAGGGCCCTTCGCGAGGCTGGGAAGAAGGCATGAGAAGGAGAGGGTGTGAGAGGGACAACGTAGAAGGGGTCCTGGCACATCCCAGGAATCAAAGACGGCTCCTCGGAGGAAGTGACGCCTTCCACTGGGGCTTGAGGGACGAACAGGAGTAGGCAAAAGGAGGGGGAAAAAGGCACACATGCAAAGACCAAGAGTCCAAAGAAGGCACATCCTGGACCCTGCTGGACCGCGGGGGAGGGGGCAGGAGGGAGAAGCAGATAGAGTCTTGACCTCGGAGGTCTCTTCTTCCACTACTACCAGAACAGTGACGGTTCGCTGGCAGAATCTCTGATGCACAGAGGCGGGGACCCGTAGGTGAGGCTGGCGTTCCAAGTGCGTTGAGCAACTGCGCTGCGTAAAGAAGCGCATACTGGGTGTTTGAGCGGATTATCCAGGCAAATGTAGACGCGGGTAGGCCTTGTCTTGGGGACGTCTCCAGCCCTGGCAAGTGGCCTGAAGGCCTTGGGCCCGAGCTTCAGGCTGCGGACAAAGCAGGAGACGCGTTTAGGCGATCTCTGTCCTAAGGCCTCTTCCAGTGGTGACCGAAGCTGCTGGTTGTCCCGAGGGGCCACCTTTCCCGGACGTGCTGCCACCGTAGTTTTGGCTTGGTGTGGCGGTAAAGTTCGGAGGGACAGTATAACGCAGTCAGGACACAGGTTGGAGACAGCACCAGGCCAAGCCCCGGGAGCCTGGGAACTCCGCGTCGGGCCCAACTCTAAGGAGACTTAGATACACCGGTGGCCACCGGCGCTGCGTAAGGGGTGCACGCAACTGCGCGGTTTGCTTAGGAGACAAGGGAATACAGGCTCTAAAAGCGTAGTCCTTCCAGCTTTCCTTCCCAGCTTGGAGTTCTTGCCTCAAGACCAAGAAGCGCAGCGGGGACACCAGCCCCCATCAGGGTCAGTACGTTCTCCAGGCAGCCTGGGGCTCCGGAACATCGGGAAATCAGGTGGTTTCTTTCCCACAAACTGTCACCCCACTGTCGCGCGCCCTTCAGTACAATTTTTGAATCAAGACCTGGGGCTGAGCCTGAGAGGCTATGAGAGGAACCTGGGACGAGGAGAGGGAGGAAACGTAAGGAACTGAAGGAGGACCCGACCTCCGGGGAACCCGGAATGGGTTTGCCTGGAGACTAAGAGAAGTGAAAGAGTCTGGGACCCTATGCCAGATCCCCTCCTTGTGCTGCTTCCAAGGCGTTGGTTTGCATTAACCCAAACCTCTAGGTGTAGGTTTGGTGTTCCCGAGGGTTCCAGAGTGAGAGATTAGTGGGTCCCTGCAGAAGATAAACCTCTGCAAATATGCGCATTTTTCTCCTTGCTTCCCAAAGCCTCCGGGATCTCCAGGTGGAACTCGAATCGCGTGGCCCCTGGACCTCCAGCATCTGACAGGTTGAGTGCAGAGCAGGGCTGGTCGGATGTGACTAGGGGTTGCCTGCGACTCTCAGAAATCCTCCAGGGATTAATCTGAAAAAAGCGTCTACTTACAGGGACCCGAAGCCAAATAAAACTTCCTACAGAGAAAACAAGGGTAAAAGGCAGAACTAAGGCTCCTGAGGGAGGCCAGGGCTGGGGCTGAGAAGGAAAGTAATGGTTGTGCACCTGCTCGCTAGCAAGGCGGAGGTGGCCCTTTTGGCGGGGATGTTTGCTCAGCGGAAGCCGAGTCTTGGACCCCAAGCTGCGAGAATCAAGAGCAGGCATGAGGATCAGTCTTCCAGTGTGGTTTATCTGCATGACGGGTTTTGGTGACTCTGGTAGTCAGGTGGAGGGTTCAGCATTTGTCTCCAGCACCATCAAATCCTCTGACGTGCTGCAGCGTGGGGGGGGGGGGGAATGAAGGGTTTTCAAATCCTGTATACCTGGTTTGGAATCCCGGAGTCACCACTTCCCACTGGAGTCACTTTTGACAAGTCACTTAGCCTTTCCCAACCTCAGCTTCCTAATCTGTCTAATGGGAATAGTGTCCTCCTCTGTGAAGAGCACACTAAGGGTAAGAAATTCTACGCGCCTTTCTAATTGTAAAGAAGAAGCAAAATCTTCGTCTCAAACTTGATACACTACAGGCTAAAGAAAGATCTGCTTCCTAGTTCCCTACCTGCTTCCCCTAACCACCCCCCTCCGGGCTGGCTGAGCGGCGCGCGCTTCTGGTCCTCCAGAGAGGCTGGTGCAAAAGCCAATAAGCCTGCAATACACGCAGGTCCCACCGGGCATGGGACAATAGTTTCCATTTAATAAATATTTCCCCCAAAGGCATTTCACATCGGGCAGGCAATTATTCAAAGGAAACAGGCGGGCAAGTTGGCTCTGCTGGTTATTTCATCCTCTTTACCGGAAGAATACTCATCTGACTCGAGAAACGAGCTTTCTCAGCCTCGCTATGTCGAAAGAGGCGCCCAGGAACAAACCGACTCTGGGTGCTAATACAGCTTGAGACTACGCAAGGACCGCTGCAGGAGGGGCACTGAGAAGGCCCCCAGGCCCTGCCTCGTGCGGACCGGCCTCCAGGCTGCCCTTCCAGTTTGGGCAGTTGTGGAGGAAAAGTTGGAGGTTAGAAACACTAAATAATAGTAACATAAATAGGAATCGTGACGGAAGTACTTGCCCCCTCCCCGAAAGTGAAGAGCGGGTCGCGGTGGTCTCCTGGGCTCACCAACCAGGGTTTGAAACCTCTGCACTGCCGGCTGCAAGCCCTACGGCGTCGGCTCGGAGAGCTCGCCTGAGGGACCCAGAGCTTCTGCTGCGCGGTCTCCAAGAGCAGGGGTGGAGGGACGCTGGGCGGTCCGAGCGTACTGGGAGAGTGCGGCCTACGCACCACCGAGGGTCTGGCGCGAAAAGTTAATTTTGCTTTTTGCCCTGAGTTTGATGTATTCTTTTTCTCTTACAAGGATCTTTGACTACGGCGGGGTTGGGGGGGGGGGCGCTGTCCTCGCATTTCGTGGAGAGACTGCCCTATTTCGACACGTGTTCTCGGCTTGCTCCCTTTTCAGTCCCACTCCCCGAGGCTTTGTATTCGACGCCCCAATTGTCCCTGGCGCAAGTGGAAAAGGAAGCTGGAGGCGCAAAGAGTTTTATTTGTTGATTGTGCCAGGGATAATGTGGAACCCAAGTCCTCAGTCCTGGGCTGGACGCTGTGTTCTCTCCCTCCTTCTTTGCCTTTCTCTCTCTCCTTCATACCCCCTCACCATCACCCAGTCGTGCTCACTCTCTGCTCCGCGGGCTCATTGGCAGGTGCGCCCCCCTCTCCTTTTCTGACGCTGATTGGGCGTCCAGGTTGGGGAGTCACCGCCCAGCGTTTATGTCAGAGTGCGTGCGGTCCCAGCCCACCTCGCCTTTGAACTTCGCCGCTTTTGGCTGTTGTTCACTAGCCTCCCCGCATTCTCAGCCAGGTGGAGTGCTAAACGAGGCAGCTCCGAGAAAGCTACGGGAGGGAAGGTGGAGGGGAGCCAGGGCTCCGGAGACGCTTGAGGAGAGAAGGCTAAGGTGGAGAGGGGAAGAAGGAGGAGCTTCCTGCCCTTGCCAGCAAACTACCTGGTCGCTTAATATCTGAGACTCCAGTACTTGAGCCCCTACCTCTGTTGCCCGCAGCCCCCCAGCCATCCGCACTCTCCTCTCCCGCCCGTCCTGCTCCCCTTCGTCCCCCCGGGGTTGCCTGGGCGCCAGGACTGGCATGATAGGTTGAACTTTGCAGGGTCAGCGCTTCTCCCTGGCTTCCCTCCAGGGGTGCTGAGGCCAGAGGAGAGCAGAGTCCCGGCTCAGGACGAAAAGACAGACCGACAACAGCGCCCAGGCTCGCCGCGAATCCCTGGCAGCCACCGTCCCCGCCCGCCCAGCCGCCGGGACCATGTCCAAACCTTCGGACCACATCAAGCGGCCCATGAACGCCTTCATGGTATGGTCCCGGGGCCAGCGGCGCAAGATGGCCCAGGAAAACCCGAAGATGCACAACTCGGAGATCAGCAAACGCCTAGGCGCCGAATGGAAGCTTCTGTCCGAGGCAGAGAAGCGGCCGTACATCGACGAGGCCAAGCGGCTGCGCGCCCAGCATATGAAGGAGCACCCAGACTACAAGTACCGGCCGCGGCGCAAGCCCAAGAATCTACTCAAGAAGGACAGGTATGTCTTCCCCCTGCCCTACCTGGGCGACACGGACCCGCTCAAGGCGGCCGGCCTGCCGGTGGGGGCCTCCGACGGCCTTCTGAGCGCGCCCGAGAAAGCCCGGGCCTTCTTGCCGCCCGCCTCAGCACCCTACTCCCTGATGGACCCTGCGCAGTTTAGCTCGAGTGCCATTCAGAAGATGGGTGAAGTGCCCCACACCTTGGCCACCGGCGCGCTGCCCTACGCGTCCACCCTGGGCTACCAGAACGGCGCCTTCGGCAGCCTCAGCTGCCCCAGTCAGCACACGCACACGCACCCGTCCCCCACCAACCCCGGCTTCGTGGTGCCCTGTAACTGTACCGCCTGGTCTGCCTCTACCTTGCAGCCCCCCGTTGCGTACATTCTCTTCCCAGGTATGACCAAGACTGGCATAGACCCTTACTCCTCAGCCCACGCCACAGCCATGTAACCTCTGGCCCGCCCGCCTGACCTGAAGGGCGGCCTGGAAGCGGGGTCTGCACCCTTTCCTTTGCGCCTAGCCCGTGCCCGCAGACGCCTCAAAGGGGTCAGCCCTGCCACCGCCCTATACTCCACCCCAGACTCTGCCTCTCTCTTCCAGGGGGAGAAGGGAAGGGCACTCTCCCGGACTCAGGGCGCAGACAGGTGCCAGAAACTTGCAAACGTTATGACAGCTACACAGCTGCCCCATCCCGACTGTCCCAAAACAAACCTTTGACTGTATCCCCTTTGGACAAAAAAGTAGGCAGTTTTGCTTTATTTATGTCCCTTTCTTTCCTCGGATGGGCTTTGGACTCCGAATTCCCAGATCCTGGTATTACATCTAGAATATGCATATATATTTTTCCTTTTGCACCCAGAAGAAAAGAGTTAGCTGTGTCTCTGTGTTTTGCTATCAGACACAACTAGGCGACATTTGCTTTTTATTTGTGTGTGGGGGGGGGGGTAAGGCTTAAAACTTTAAAACTACAGAAAGGGAAACATTTCTATTTAAAACCATGCTATGGTAGTATTTGCTTCTTTAAAGGGAAAACTCAAAGGACCCACATGGTCATTTACTTTGTGTAAAGCAGTGCTCCTAGAGACGTAAGTTTACTTTTAGGCAGAATGTCGGGTTATGAAGTCAGGAAGTAGAAAGGGAACAAAGAACTAAAAGAATAAAAACATCTTAAATGGTCATAAATGTTTTAACGATGTCTTGGAAATGTGTTTAGAAGGATTTTACCTCGTTACTCTGTTCATTTGTTGAACAAAGACGTTTTGAATAAAGACAATCTGTCATCACAAAAAGTAACCTTTGATGTGCGTAAAATCTGAAGTCAGGAGGCCAGATTGGCGGCGCAGGGGAGTGGGGTCTCGGGGAGCCTGAGAGTGCATACAGCAGCACTAGCACTGGAGGCTGGCGGCTGGCCCGCCTGGACCTGCTATGGTGGCCTGTGGGCCAGGTGCAGAGGAGCTCAGGGTCTTTCCCGACCGCCCCCTCCTGACCCGCTTTTTGCCTTTAGAGACCGGACAAAGGTCTCAGTCCCTGGGGCATCACTCCTTCCGCGCGTTCCTCACAAAGTGAGGAACACTTCAAGGAACCAATGAACTGAGACAAAAACGACCGAGAATTGTGAGATTCCGGCGCATTTTCTTATTTTAAACCAAACTTCAAAAGAATGGGGAGACGCACCGAGAACCACTTGCGCGCTGAACTCCGGGTCTTGCTAAGGGTGTTTACGTTCAGCGCTGAAGGAGACGACCGGTGGAACCGATTTTTCTCAGAAGTTTAGAAACGCTGCTGCTGTCCTAAGTTAAAAAAACAAAATAAAATTCTTGGAGACGCAGAAAACCGTATCCTGCGGTCCCACCCCCAGTATGTAGGAGACTTTTTACTAAGATCCTGCTGGAACAAAGGCGGGAGGAAGATGATAGTGTCATGTCTCGGGCAAGGAGTTAAAAGGATCTTAAAAATTAAAACCCGTAGCCCTTAGTATTTAACAAGGTAAAGAGTCCTTTTCTTTCCCTACTGGGATGAGTGTTGCTTGAAGACTGCTGTTTTTCGTGGGGAGAAGGGACCTGTGATGCCATCCAGCACAAGTCTTTTGAACTTGTTCTCAAAATCGAAGGGTGCTCATCTGGTCCACACGTCCCGCCTCCCCATACTCCCTCAAAGCCGTTCTCACGCTTGTTTTCTCCGAGGTCTCGTGCTTTTTCCACTTGCTTTACCATGGTGCCAGTGCGGGGGTGGGGGTGGGGGTGGCGGTGGGGGACAATCCAGGGGCCTGTCTGCTTTCTGCTGCTGTTGAGGGATTAGTGCGCTTGCCTCTGCCATTTCCAAAGGAGTAGGTGGCTGGAGGTGCACCGGAAATGTTAACAGACCTTAAAACCGGAACCCGCGGATTAGCATTTTGTCTTCAAAACAGGAATGTTTTAGGCGCTATTTGGAGCCTATTCATCAGAACCCGTTTCTCAAGGGGGAATTTTCATTATCAAAAAAATAAAGTTAGCAGTTGTCCATCTGGCCAAGCTGAATAGCAAAGTGACCCATGTTGTATATGCTTTTCTCATTAAGAGCTCTTTTGAGACCGATGTTAGAATTAAATGGTATAACACAATTAACATACATGGGCGCTGAATAGGAGAGGACGCCTATAAATAATAGATACATAAATAAATGAACGATCTGGCGAAAGTAAACAAAGGCGGACTGGGGGAGGTGTGGAGCGAGGCCGAGCGGGCTGCGCCACGCTTACTTAGCATCACAAAACCCTCTTACAAATCTAGACAATTAGGAAGTGACTTGCCTCTGGTGGCCGTTCTGTCTGGGGCTCCGGGGCGCGTAGGGAAGGCCCCTCCTCCTGCCCCGTGGGAAGCCCAGGAGACCTGGGGCTGAGGCGCCTCTGTTTCGCTGTCTGATATAACCCCAACTGACAGTCCTGTCAGCCACTCTGATCTCTCTCATAGCTCAGTGTCCCTTAACATCTACTAGATGAAGCTTACAGGGGTTTGGTATCTCCCCGCAGAGCCTGGCGCAAGAGAGCCCTGGATGCACACAGCACCCTAGCCTGAGGAGAAACCCCGCGCGCACAGCTCCATCAGGGTGACCAGCCGACTCTGAAGCCGGGTTAGTTGGGACGGGGCGCCAGGCCAGTCCGAGTGGGCAAGGCCTTGGGCGGTGGCAGAAACTGTAAACTGTAGTCAGGGTCCCAGATTGCGCCTGGCGACTCCGGAGGACAGCTCCAGGAAACTGGGTTGTGCTGTAAAGGGGAGGCTCTCGAGCGCCCACTGCCAGATGACTGAAACCGCCTTCAGCCCGCGGTAGGCGGGCGGCCCGGCGCGGGTCCCGGGACCGGAAGCCGCAGACCTAGCTGAGGCCGTTCCTCTCCGTCACACCCCGCCTTCTCCCTTCCCAGACGGCTTTCTCCAGCTGCCTACCCTCCTTAGACCTGCCTCCAGCCGCAGCCCCCGCAGTGGCCCTTCTCCGCCTCGCCTCCCTGGCCCCGCGGGCCGCACAGCCTCTGCTGTCTTGCGCCGCCGCGACTCGCCCTAACAGTCAAAATCCTCCTGTCACGCGGCTGACAGGGGACGATTACTGACTTTCAAGTCAGGAGCAGACAAAAAGAAGTTCTCTGGGGGGCGTAGGGGGAAGCAGCCCCTGTCAAACCTGTTTGCACACAACTGTCTTTTTCTTTCAAGAAAATCATTAAAGCAAACCTGCAGGGAGAGGAGCGCCCCGCCCGCCCCTAATCGACGAGAGTCGGTTCTCCCACAAGTGAGCGCAGCGCAGCCGAGAGCATTTAAGAGTTGCCCTGACCCGCGCTAGGCCTCGCCCGCAGAACCCAAACGCAGGCGGCGCCGGGGACACCCGAGACCCTGCAAGAGCCGATCCCGCGGACCCCTCTGCGCTCCTTGCGCGCTGCGCAGCGGTAGAGTCGCGGGCTTCTCCTGCCAGCAGCCCGGGCCTCCCTGGAGCAGGAAAGCTGGGGAAGGCCCATATCTCTTGTCTGCAGGTGCTATTACTTTAAGGGGACGAAAACAAAAAATACTCAAATGCATGTCCTCCTCCCCACCCGATCCTCTGCTGAGTTTTTCCTAGGACCGCAGAGACAACCAGCACATCTTCCCAGGTGGCAGCGAGAGGCGCTGGGGCGACAGGGGCACGGTTGTTTGGATTTTAGCTAGGTTTTCTTTCTTAAGCCTTGGGGACAGTGACTCTCTGGCTTGGGGGCTCACTAGCCACTTCCTCTGGAGGATGTGGAGTCGTTGGCCCCCTTCCACTCCTGGCCTCCCATGGAGGCTTCCGGGGGCGCCTTAAATAAGCACCTCCCAGATTTGGGTCAGACTCCAAAAAACCTTTGATTCCCTTCCAGTTTCCAATTTTTCCTATTAAAATGTGAGTTTCCGCGAGGCCCCTAAATTTAGAGGTTGGGAAGGCTAGCTGCTTAGAGTAAATCGCACTGAGGTGTGAGTGACTAACATGTAAGACTCCTTAACATTTGCATTTTAAAACAGGAGCTAGATTACCTCTAGGAATGTCCAGTGATCCAAAGCAGGGTGATATTTTAGTCAGGATAGGCCAAGGGGACTTTCATTAATTACATCGCACCAGACAGGGAAGCATCCCCGCACCGGTAACCTCTCTGGAGAGGTGTGAGACTGGCAGGACCCTGAAAACTTGGCGAATGGTGGCGCCTGGGCTGCCCTCTCGGACTCTAGTTTCCTTCAATGCTCCCTAGCTCAGTCCTTGTCACCATTGTTCCAGAGGACAATGAATTTCAAGTCATTTGAATTTGAATATCATATAATTTACAAGATTCGTGTTAAGAACTCTCATCTCTTTATTTGCTAAGTGAATTGTGCTTGTGCGTGAGGTTGAGAAAGAGAGATTTGGGTGCAGAAAATGACGAACAGGCGCTTTCTGCCTCCGCAGAGGGATTTCTGCCTGGCTTCCAGCTTTGCACTGGACTCTCGCACCCTCTCAGACCCAGCGGTGCGGGTGCTACTTGGGCTGGTGTCTTTCCTGGCGCGGTGGGGTTGTGTCCAAGACCAAAGCAGAGTAATTAAGAAAATAATGAAAGCGGGGGAAGATGGGGGCGCTATAAATCCCGGGCGGTTGACAGGGAACCGGAGACGAGCTGTCTCTACCACCTAACCCCGGCTAGGTGTGTGCCCGGGGCCCCCGGCTTAGGAGTGTCCGCTCTGGCACTGGGAAGGGGCCTAAAGGAGGAAAAGAGGTAGTCTCGCCATACCCTTCTATCCCCTACCCTGGTACTGCGTCCCCACAGAGCAGCCACCCGCGAACTCGTACCCAGCCCCTGGGGTCAAGGTGAGGAGGGAGTTGTGCTCTCGGGAAGCCGGAAGGACCGCGGGACCGGGATGCCCCTGGGCCGAAGGCTTCCTCAGATTCTCAGTCCGCTTTGCTTCAATCTCTGCTCTGGGCGTCCTCCTCCCGCCTGCCTAAAAGCCCCAGGCGAGTCCAGACGCATGGGGAGGGGCAGAGAGGGGCACTTGCCCAGGGCACAAGTCCAAGGAGGTGCCAGAAGAGGGGCCGAATGACATTCCTAGGAGCCACAAATATGAAAGGCGCCTGACTGAGGCAGCCGGACAAGAGGGAGTAAGGCGTTTCTGTTGAAATGTCACTGCTATCAACGTTTATTCATCTTGAAATGGGGGAGGAGGGCGCAATTTAGAGATTGCTTGTGGACACTCGAATTGGGAGGGCACAAGTTAGAGATTGCCCCTGGGCGCTCAAATTGTGGGGGGGGGGGTCACAACTTAGAGATTTCGCCTGGGCGCTCATTACCCTCGCTGCTTCCCTGGTGTTTGCTTTGGGATGGGAAACGGAGCGGGTGCCCAGGTCGGAGACCAAGAGGAGTGCAAGTTTTCTCTGTGCTTCAAAGTAGAGGAGTTGCGCTACTCTGGTGGCCAGAGAATATTTCCAAACTTTTCCCATTCTTGGGACCCGAAGAGAAGAAATTCATACACGACCCCTGCTAGGAAGGGACTTTAGAAAAACTCTGCCTACCTGCCTGGCCACACTGGACCGCGAGCAGGCAGGACACTGAAGGCCAGACCAGAGGACCGCGCTCGAGGCGGCAAGCCGAAGGCGGCGCCTGCTGCTCCCTACTTGGGAGCTTCGGCTCTCCTGGGTTCCCCCGGGCCAGGCCCCACCTCTGAGCCCCGGCAGCCCTGCCTGCGCGGGTCCCGCGACGAGAATGCGGAAAAGCAGTTGAGAGGCGCGCGATAGGCCCAGCGGAGGAGCGAGCGCGGCGCAGCCGCCCGGCCGGCAAGGGGCAGGGAGCCTGCAGTCCGAAGCGCCCCTGGGCGGCTCCCTACTTCTTGCAGCTGGGCCAAGTCCCCGCAGGCTCGACAGACGCTTCGCTAGGGGACAAGGGGAGAAGGGAGGGAGGAGGAGGGACCAGGGGGCAGGGGCGCTCGCCGCCGGTCCCCGTTCGCCAGGCACCCCCCGTGGCGCGGCGAGTCAATGGGATTTGCACACTCGAGGTGTAACAGTATTACTGCATTAATTACCATTTCCATTTCACGTCCAGATTGTTTACTTATCTGCGGGAAACATATGTCGGGAGAAGTTCACATTCCGGATTCTGCTCGGCTGCCCAAAGTGCAATTCCGGGGAGCCGGGGAAGGGGGAGGGGAGGGCTTCAGATTTTTTATTACACCCTCTACTCTTATCTGTCGCTGTAAATTATGAGGATCCTCTATTGAGCGGCATATGGAGATTATATACTTTTTTGAATATCGTTTCCCAAAGCCTGCAGATTTTCACTTTGAAATGAAACAATCCTCCTCCGGCTCACCTCGCGGCCTGAGGGACACTTCCAGTAGGACCGGGTGCGCACCCACATCCCCAATCCCCCAGCCAGAGCCCGGTGGAGTCCTCTTTCCCAGGGCCTATGATAATCTTCCGGGGAAAACCCATCCGTAGGCGGTGGTTGAGAACCAAGGCGTCACCCCTCCTGTTTTCCTGCACCCCACTCCCGGACGACTCCTGCGCGATTTGCAGCTCCTTTTCATTTCGGATACTGGCATAGACGCGAGCCCACTTTTGCCCTCTTCCTACGCTGGGCGGCTCCAAACCAGCGGCGAGGGTAGAGGTGTCCACACCTGCCACTGCAGCCTGCCTCGCCCTCCCACACCTCAGAGGTTCCCAAGCGCCTTGGTCTTGGGAGCGCTGATTTTGGCTTCTTTGTTTGGGGGGCGGCGGAGGTGGCGGGGAGGGTGCTTCGGCTTTAGACTGCTTATTGTGAACCCTGAACTGAAACGCTGCGTAGAAGGCAGCTGCTTCCCCGAAGCAGGACTGACCACAGCAGCGCGGACCGAATCGCATCTTTCTGATCTCTCAGAGACTCCTTTCAGGCTGAGATCAGAGAGAGAGGAAAAAGAAGACAGAATCACTGTTCTTCTTTTTTTTAATTTAATATACCAAGCCACCCATTCAAGTCATTTATATGCTTAATTTAGTGATAAAAATCAATAAGCAGAATCATAGTATTCTCCCCCCTTTTCTATTTCTTTTGATCACATTGTCCCACAGTAATTGAGAAAACAGTAAAACACGTATGCCCTTGGGTTTTTTTTTTTCTTTTCATTTCATGTTTTGTCTGCAATGCAATTATAATAGACGTTTCCTTTTTGAAGACGTAAGGAAAAAGTGTGCCTTTTATGCGATTATTTTTCGTCTTGTCTGTGTTCAGTTTGCAGGATTACACACACTCCTGTGTAGACACTCACTCACAAAAGCCAAACTCAGAAATTTCCTTGAAATGCTCTTTTTTATGATTCCAAATATCCCGTGGGAAACCTATTGTGATGTTATACCAGGAACAATTAAATGGACCGAAGCAATGCAATTAAGGTAGAGAAAAGGTAAAATGGAAGGACGAGAGAATAAACAGATTCTTTTCCATTAAGTATTGTTTTGGATTTTTTCAGGACCTGTAAGAAAATTGTGAGGTGTCACTTCTCTCTTATGCGTCTATCTGTAATTGAATCTAGGTCACTATTCTAAAGCAAGAAAAGTCTGCTTCCCACTTTCCTACATCAGGCTGAAATTTGGGGGAGGGACAAAGGTCTTGCGATTTCATTTAAAATGTAATGGTGGATGAACTGATAAGCAAATAGGGAAAAAAGAATCTGCTTAAAAGAAAAAGAAGGCATGGTTTTAATATGCTCCAGATGGGGGGAAAATGATTTACATGAGCATTTATTTCCTTTTTGCTGATATGAAAGAATTACAGATACAAAACTCACTGATCTATAGAATAAAAAAAGAAAAGAAATGCTATTTTCCTGTAAAGGTGTCAGGTCATTTATATTCATTTAACCACCCATCCATCAATTCACTTTCTCACTCCTTGAACATTCTCTCTGGCTCTGTTAAACCTTCCCATACCAATACACTTTGCTAGAATATGCAATGAAATTTTCTTTCTTCAAAATAATATGAGACTGAGACAAAGTAGGTAAAGAGAGACACTTTGGTTGTTGTTTTTAAATATCCCTGATAATTTAACATTATGATTTTAGAGCAAAATTTTAACCATGTTCGCCTCTCCTTCTTGCTGCAATTTGAGTTCATGCAGTGTCCCTGTGGTAAAGATATACGCAGAGGATATGTCATTATTTTTCCATAGCATATGCATGCAAGAGGCAGACCTTTATCGGTTGAGAACATTTTTTGTAACACAGAAAAGGTACTAAAGGACAAACCTTATGTACGGTCAGATGTTGGGTCAATGATGCATTGTCCTATTAAAACAGCTCTTGTTATAGGTATGAGCAAGTTCACATTTCCCTGAGGATTTTCTTTTTGGTCAAGCTATGAGTGGCATCAAATCTTTTGTGTTTAAAGTTGCCAGGCCCAAGTAAATGTGTAGTAAATTTTGCATATATTGTGAAAGAAATGAGAGGTGCTGTCATTTTGGGCCTTCCAAGTAGTGGATAAGATTACTTAAGAATAGGTTTTACTTTTCTTATAATAAAACATGATGACCAGCATGATACTTTCTCCATAGCACTCTAATAAAGGGGTGATGTAGCATCACTCTCAGTTTCAATGACACCCAAGCGAGTGATTGGAAACCTACAGATGTAAGCGAGGGCAAGATCAACTATCAACATCTGATGATGTTTTCATAAATAAGAAATGCAGTAAAAAATGATTAAGACTTTCCTACAGGATGAAGTTTCTTCAGATGGAAGACTAATCCCTTCCCCCCTTTCTTTTTCCTTTTTAAAATGTGAACACTACAGTGGATCAGATATTTCCTTCAGAGGTCTTCATGAATTACCAGCATCATTGTTCTTCATGTCTGTTTCTTCCTGGTCTCACTTTCCTTCTCTGTGGTAAAGCATTTTCTTATCCACCTAATTTGTAATCAAAACAAACTGAATATGATGCAAAAACAGTAACAATCTGGTTGGAAGTTGAAGCGCCTCGTGTATATTTCTTGCCTCAAACACTGTAGACACCTTTGGACAATGTGCTTATAAAAGAAATAAGCTGGAAGACAGGATACCTTTAAGACATTTTAGAATTGCTTCCTACCATTGTGTGTTCCCCTCCTGGCTTCTCTAGAATGTTTGTGGTAATTATACTTATAAGAATGATCAGCTGGCTCCAAGTTATCTTTGAGAACTGAATTGACAAGACAAAAGCTGATGGCCTGAAGATGTGTCATTGGTGGAAGGGGTGAGGTAAGCTGATAAACTTTTCTCTGTGCAAATATATTCTGTGATTTATAATAAGCCACTTACATATTTATGTAAAAAAAGGTTACACTCTTAGCTAATTACAAAATAGATGTAAATACAAAGGACTCCCTTTCTGCTGCCATAACAGCTCCAGCTAACCCCTGGCATTCAGGGGTTTGGTCTGGTAAAACTCAAAAGTGTATCACATATCCACAGCAGTATTCATAGTCTCAACCTGTTAGGTGGGAATGATTGGAATCACATGGGAGGCCAACCTACTATCAAAGTTAACAACCTTAACTCCTTTGCAGAGCATTTCTGTGAAGATGCTCTGACATTTCTCGGAAACATCTTAAAATAAACAGGTAAAAAGAGTGATAATGGAAGTGTGTTTGGATTTTTTATTATAGGAAGAGAAATTTCAACAGCAAATCTGAAGCCAAGCCTCATGATCAGGTCTTTCTCTGCAGCAACTCCATCCTTCTGCTGGTGACCTGTGCTGGGGTCCCATTGGCTAACCCAGACTGCCCACCTTTTTGGGAGGTGGCTTCTTTCCCTCCAGTTTCAGCTCTCAGAGGACATTCTACAGGGGAAAGAATGTTTCTTCTTGTCCTCCTAAACTTTTTTTTTGTGTGTGGGAGAAACAGAAATTAGATTCTCTCCACTGTCTTCCAGTGTATAATATGATGGACAGCTGAACCATCAAATCCACTGAGAGAAGGTGGCCAATCCCTTTATGAGACAACTTGAAGGAAAACAGGTAAATTTGATTTGTGACAAATTATTGCCAAAAAGAAAATCACTGTTATGATTTTACCCTTCTTAACTGGAAAGAAGGAGCCCTGGTGGAGCAGTGGTTAAGCACTCAGCTGCTAACCAAAAGTTTGGCAGTTCAAACCCACCAGCCATTCCATGGGAGAAAGATGTGGTAGTCTGCTTCCATAAAGATTACAGCCTTGGAAACCCTATACGTAGTTCTACTCTGTCCTACAAGGTCACAACGAGTCAGAATCAACCTGACGGCAACGGGTTTTTAGTTGGAAAGGGTTCAAACATAGGATGAACTCAGAAGAAAAAGAATTCTTTTGATTAAGACCAAAAGGGGTATATATATCCTTTCCAGACATATACATATCGTTTGTGCATGTGTGTGCATGTGCGTGTGTGTGTGTGTGTGTGTCTGTGTGTGTGTGTGTGTGTGATTTTTGTCTTCTGGTCATCCTCTGAGTTTCAATTAGACAGGATTCCTTTAGCAAGGGAAAACCAAGTCGAAAAGTCCTGATTCATGGATGTGTTTACCAACCACTTATGGTTCAAATTTCTTAGCTTTCTGAATAAGCAGCTAATCACATTACCCAAGGGAACCCAGACCCCCTTAAGCTGGTGCATGGAATGTGGGGGAGGGGGTGTTGATGAAGGAAGTAGTATGCCACTACAATTAGTTATGAAAATTCCAATAACTGAGCTTTAGTCCCCTACTGATGGTATCAAGTTCAGTCATATACTGTTTCCCTTGAGAAGGGAGAGCAATACCAAAAGCTCTGCTTACCTTACTAGGAGAAATGTATGATGCTGGAAGACACAAAACCTTTAGTATGATCAGGCCAGCCTGGAGAACTCCCAAAACCCAGTAGAGCTGCTGCCTGGCATGGAAGCCAAAGGCTGAGCATCAAGTGTCAGACCATCATTTAATGAAATCCTTGGTCTCAGATGCAGAAAAAGAAATCAAGAAACTTGTATTTGACTCCAATCAGCATTGACTGTGCCTGAACGGGTGGCAAAAACAGGCCTTTGAATACAAATAGGTAAGATTTTGATTTCTTTGAAAATCGGTGACTGAGAGAAAATCCAACATCATTAAACATGTTTAGGTACCATCTCAGCTAAAGAATTAAATAAGATTACTTGATCTTTTATTAGGGATATATTTTAACTGATTGCATCTCTTTGTAGGACTCTGAAGGTTTGTCCCCATTTTCCCCAGGGAGCTGTACTCTGTTTGCAATAAGAGGGAGTCTGATCATTTATTAGGTGGAAGTTAATTGAGCACACTCTGTGCCAAGAAGCCTGCAGAGTGCCTTAAATACTTCACCTTATTCATTTCTCCCCAAAACAACCATTAGGTAGGTACTGCTATTATCCCTATTTCACATATAAGGAAACTGAGGCTCACAGATATTAAGTGACTCGCCCAAGGGCTCATGGCCCTCACAATGGAGCTGCAATACACAAACTCCCCATCTGCCCACTACTATCTATAAAATCAAGGGCTCACTGAAGATGTGTAAAGGGAGCAAAGGACCCGTGGAATTTGCAGTTGGAGAAGAGGCCAAGGAAGAGGAGAGAATGTAAGAGGTTATAGGTAAGGCTGATGTGTAGTACATGCTGTATCTAAACCAATCAGCATCTCTTGTCACTGAGGATGGAGCCCTCTTGCTAACTGGGCCCACATTGCTTCAGCATTTGCAGATCCAAATCCACTGGCTGCTTCCCAGTCTTGCAGACATAGCCAGGGAGTAGGACTTTATCCCAAGTCATGGTAGATTTGGAGTGGCACACAGACATAGATTTCTGCTGAGCTGACCAGCTGAGCCCCCAGTCCTTTGCAGAGCATTTCATGATGCCCACCCCAGAGGACTCCTTTGCCAGCCAGCTTAGCAACAGAAGGTGTGGTTTGTTAAGAAGACAAAGAAGAAATATTTCTAAAGGTCTCCTGCTTCTAATCTGTTATCCTGGTCATCTCCCTGGAATGCTTGGCCAGATTCCTTAAATCTGCCCAGCTTTTATGTCTTTTCCTTAAGATGGGAACAGTGCTTCTTGCCTCCTCATCTGCATTGAGCTTTTGTGTATCAACCATGATATACAAAATGGTTTTTGCTTTTCCTTGCTAATAATAGCTTGCATGTGTCATACCTTCCTGGGAAGATCAAAACATACCACAAATAAAATTTAATGATCACAGTATCTATATTGAAGACAGTATCTGGACATTCTAAAGCCTCTCAGTTGCCCAGTCCCTTCTTTGGACACAATTTTTCCAGAACTGCTCTGAAACATGCTCATTTACCCCTTCCTCTTCTGGTTTTAAAAACACACGCTTGGTTGACACAGGGAATTCCAAACAAGTCCCATGGAAAAAAATGAGTGTGTGAAGCCAGAGTCCATGGAGAACTGGGAGCCAGAGACCTGTGAGCAAGATTTTATAATTTTATTAAAAGTTTAAACCGGAATTTGAAACGCTATTGGCCTTACTAAAACTTTTACTTGCAGACTGTAAATTGATAATATGATTGCTTGTGCAAAGTAGTTTTATGCCTGAGGACTGCACAGCAGTGGGGATGGGGTTATCAGGCAGATTTCTCCTGGGCATTGAAGGAAGCCCTGTTGGAGGTTGGGAGGGCAGAGGAAAGGAGCTGCCAAGTAGGACAAGAAAAGAGATGGCCGAGTACTGGTCCTGGTCCCTGCCCCCGGATAAGGAACAGAAGGTCAGAGCTGACCAAATATCCTTCTTCCAAGTATCATGTCACAATCTGAGTATCACGTCACAATTTTTGCCATATCTATCAGTACTATTATTTACTTAATTTTTTATTTAAATTGATTCACTTTTTTTTTTACTTTGGCCTCATCCTAAGCATAACAGACATGAATCATGAATTTGTTATATATTTTTTGTAATATTAGCTGAATTTTTTTTTCCCTGGTAGCACTCAATGATCTCAAGTCATATACTTTGGGAAACCCTAATCTAAAGCACTCACTTTATCACTGAGGAAAATGAGGAAAGACCAGAGGAGTGGAGTGACTTGTCAAAGGTCACACATCCTGACAAAAGGCTGGCCAGTGCCCACTTTCAGGTGTTGGTCCAACAGTCTTTCTCTATTTTTCTCATTTTTCCCAGGGGCTAGAAGAAAGCATTAGGCACATAGTGCTTTCTTTTGGTGGAAGAGGGCTTTCTCATAAGGTTGAAGTGCCTCATCTCCTTACTCAGAATGTCTTCAGTCTATTAATTATATTGTATAAAACTTAACTCGTTTCCGCGGGATTTGGGGTTGGAAGGAGGGACCAGGATGGGTGTGGCAGGCAGAAGCTGCCCATCATCTAAGTCCGTCAGCTGGGCAGGAGATAGCAGAAAGGGAAGGGAAAGGCTACCAACTAAAAGCAGTATCTTCTGTGATGGGCAAGGCATCAGTGCATCTGTGCCATGTGAAGACACAACACGTCAAGGAATGCAGTCTCCTCAACAAAATGTAACCAGTGGGGCCCAAAGGTGCTGCACATAGTCCCAGCTGCCTGCCTTCCTTGGATATTAGTTTTTAACTTGGAGCACATTGTAGCCTTAGAGAGCATAATTCTTCATCTATGGCCTTTCCTAGTCTGAGGGTACTTCCCAAGTCACATGGCCTTGTATTTGTCACTCCAAACACAGGTTACAAAGTAGCCTTCAGTAAAAGCTTAGCCCCATGGGAGAAAAAAGCACGTGACAGAACAAGCATTTTGTTACAGACAGGCTCTGGTTTTGTTTGTTTGAAAGTCTGTCTGATCCTCTAGACTCACAACTACGTTGTTTCCTTCTGCCATATTTCTGAAGGGCATTATGCGGAGTGAAATAAGTCAGTCACAAAAGGACAGTATTGTATGAGACCACTATTATAAAAACTCGAGAAAAGATTTACACACAGAAAAAAAACAATCTTTGATGGTTACAAGGGAGGGGAAGAATAGAGACTGGAAATCACTAACTAGATAGTAGAAAAGTGTTAACTTTGGTAAAAGGAAAGACAATGCATAATATAGGGGAAATCAGCACAACCTGACCATGGCAAAGCCGTAGAAGCTTCCTAGACACATCCAAACACCTTAAGGGACCAAGTTACTGGGCCTGAGGGCTGCAGAACGTGGTGTTAGAGGACATCTAGGTCAATTGGCATAACATAATTCCTAAGAAAATGTTCTACATCCTACTTTGGTGAGTAGTGTCTGGGGTCTTAAAAGATTGTGAGTGGCCATCTAAGATACATCTATTGATCCCATCACGTTTGGAGCAAAGGAGAAT
Organism: Trichechus manatus latirostris; assembly: GCF_000243295.1. Lineage (NCBI taxonomy): Eukaryota > Metazoa > Chordata > Mammalia > Sirenia > Trichechidae > Trichechus > Trichechus manatus. Next base: position 9,962,742 of record NW_004444020.1, read on the forward strand.
GAAGAAACCCAAAGACACAAGGAAAATATCAGTCCAAGGGACTAATGGACCACATGAACCACAGCCTCCAGCAGCCTGAGCCCAGAAGCACTAGATAGTGCCTAGCTACCACCAACAACCACTATGACAGGGATCACAATAGAGTGTTCCAGACAGAGCGGGAGAAAATATAGAACAAAACTCAAATTCACAAAAAAAGACCAGACTTACTGATCTGACAGAGACTGGAGGAACCCTCAAGACTATGGCCCCAGATACTCTGCTAACTCAGAACTGAAGCCACTCCCAAAGTCCACCTTTCAGCCAAAGGTTAGACAGGCCTATAAAACAAACAATAACACATGTGAGGAATGTGCTTCTTAGTTCAATCAAGTATATGAGACCAAATGGGCAAAACCTGCCCAAAAGCAAAGACAAGAAGGCCGGAAGAGACAGGAAACCTGGAGGAATGGACACAGGGAACTCAGAGTGTAAAGAGAAAAAGGGAGAGTGCTGACACATTGTGGGGATTGCGACGAACGTCACAAAATGTGTATAAATTTTTGAATGAGAAACTAATTTGTGCTATAAATTTTCACATAAAACACAGTAAAAATTTTTTAAAAAATCTCATTCAGAGCTACTTAATTTGTTGCTGTAAACCTCCCCTGGTGCTGTAAGGAATGTGTATGCCAACATCTCCCAGCTCACACTGCTCTCACGTGCAATTAACTCATCCTCACAGCAGTACTCACTACACCCCTTTATCTCTTTTTTACAGAAGAAGCCAGAGCTTTGAGAAATTACATGACTTGCCTAGAGTCACACAACCAATATGAAGAGGACTGGGAACTCAGATTTTTTTCACTTTCAGTTTGAGGTTCTTGCTATCATCCTACCACACCTCTTGACCTGCATCCCCTGGGTCTCTGTCTTTCTTTCCTCGAGGCAACACACACACTCTCCAGAGTTGTTAAGTCCTTTGCCAGTCTTACCTTTGTCAATAACTAATTCACTGGGAACCTTTCGCCTTGGGCTTGTCTTTCTTGTCTTTTGGAGCAGTGGATTAGCATTTTGGCTAATTACTTGGATGTTAAAAATCAGACCCTCTAGACTTAAATCCTAGCTCTGTTGCTTGATAGCTTTGTGACCTCAAGCAAGTTACTTAACCTCTCTGTCCCACTTTCTTCATCTACAAAATAGAAATAGTACCGACCTCATAGGGTTGTTTTGAGGATTAAAGAGCATAATGCTTGTAAAGTGCTTAGTACCATGGCACACACTTTAAAACGTTAGCTATAATTTTGGGTTTATTATTTATGTTCTTTCACCTTTTTCCCCCTTTGAATTCAGGATCTCCTTCCCTATATATTTTTTATGGTGAATAAGAATGTCAGCTTAGGGTCTGTCCTGTACATCTCTTCAAAGTGACATCACACTTTTTCTTTCAAAAACGATTCAGAAAATCTTCAGTCTTTCTTCCTTTCCCGTGTGGCTACAGTTTGCCCATCATTATATAGGGCTGTTCGTTTTCTTCGTAGCACAAATGGGGGAACCCCGCCCAGTTTGGGAATTTTTTAAATCAACGAATCTTGTTTGTTTCCTCCCAGATATATCCACATCTAGGAGCCCTGGTGGCGCAATGGTTAAGTGCTCAACTGCTAACTGAAAGGTCAACGGTTTGAGCCAACCAGTGGCTCTGAGGAGAAAAGACTTGGTGACTTACTCTGGTGAAGATTACAGCCTAGGAAACCCTATGAGTCAGAATTGACTCGATGGCACACAATTAAGAAAAACAACATATCTATATCTTGTTTATTTTTCAGAAACGTTGTCCTCTTTGGTAGTCGGGAGTTGGAAATGGCAGGGAAATTTCAATGGGTTTCTCACCTCTGAGGCCAGAGAAAACATTATTTAACTCTTCCTGTTGCCAAATCCAGCATCTCCTGAACTTCTGGTTTTATTACCATTCTCTTAGGTAATTACATCCCTGAGGCCCCTCCCCTCTTCTCTGTGCTCTTTGAGACTTCTTTCCCAGAGGCAGGACCACCTGGACATTCTCAGCCTTTGTACCCACTCCTTTCTATACCTTACACTCCTGTGCTTTCTCTCTTCCTTCTTTCCCTGCTATAGTCTCAGCTCCTTCCTTCTTTACATCAGATCCCTGCTCCAGCTTTCTCCTCTTCCTTTCCCTCTACATCTTTCTTCATTCAACCTATAGTCATGGGGTGCTAGTCACACTCAAGTTTCAAAGGGGGAATGAGGCTGACCATGTCTACCTTTTGGTAACTACTGTCTTCCTTTAGTGATGAGAATGAATGTAATTCCCATTCTGAAATTACCTGGACTTTATTTAGCTCCATCCAGTTTTTCCACTTACTAGCTGTATAACTATGGGCTATTTACCGTGCCTCTCTCTGGCTTTGTTTACTCATCTGTTAAAAAGGGGATTAAAGTGGAAAATCAACACCTTGCTGCAGATGTATTATTAAGATTAAGTGAGGTAGCATGCTGGTGCCCAGCCTGGTGCCTGGCACATACTAAATGCCTGGGAAATGGAATAATTATTTTTATTATTAAAGTCTATGTACATGGCAAAAACCAATGGAGTGGACTATTAATCCAGACTTTTTCTTTTCTCTTTTGCCTTTCTATGATATGGAGGCAGGAAACTCTTGTATATTTTTTAAGTCATTTATCTAGTCATTGTTCATACAATCTAGATTTATTTGATAATCTCTTCACGTTTCTGTATATACCCAGCGAAGTGCCAGAATAACAAACCAAGGAAGAGATGTTGGCCCATACCTTCAAGATCAGAAAACAGAGATTCAATGCAGGTAGAATGGGGGAAAAAACATGTAAGAACTTATGAAATACTAAAGCTGTGGTTTGTGTCTACCTGGCGTTTTAGAAGTTCAGAGTCAAAAGAAATCTTTGAGAGCTTTAGGGTCAGCATCACATTTTCAAAAAGAAACACCAAGGACTAGGGAAAGCAAAATGTCATGGTCAGGGTCACACAGGAGGCTGTGGCAGAGCAAGGTCTTTTGGTGTCTATCCCTATGTGATCTCTCCTTCACTATCTGCCATGACAATGGATGAGAAGGTATTGCTTAGAGCCTTTTTGATACTAAATAACTTTTTTCATGCCTGTACATGTATGGAGGCCTCCTTTGGAATGGTCTATGGGCTTTTGTGATGGACAAGTAAATGTAAACTCTTATAATAATAAGCACTATTAACACTGATGTTGTTGTTAGGTGTTGTCAAGTCCATTCCAACTCACAGTGACCCTATGATAGAGTAGAACTGCCCTATAGGATTTTCTAGGTTATAATCTTTACAGGAGCAGATAGCCAGATATCTCTCCCACAGAGCCTCTGGGTGAGTTTGAACTGCCAACCTTTCAGTAAACAGCAGAGCACTTAATGGTTGTGCCAGCAGGACTTCTCACTAATACTGATAGCTCAGAATAACTTCCTCCATGCTGACTGCCTACTCTGTGCTAGTGACTTTGTATTCATCATTTCATTTCAATCTCCCTCTAGCTCTTCATGGTAGATGTTATTCTACCATGAAGAAACTGAGGCTCAAGGAGGCTAAGAACTTTGCCCATAGCCTAACAGACTCAAACTGAAACTGAGACCTGTGTGTCTCCAAAGAACAGGTGCTTTTCCCTGTGTCCTGCTGTTTCATTAATGCTCACAGCTGGCTTCTTGAGAAAATGCTGAGATGAGAAGTTCAGAGTAAGAAGGAAAGGGTCAGAGGAAGAGGACTAGGGTGTTTGGAAGAACCAAACACAAGTAGGCCTCCTGAAAGAGGTAAGTTTGTGAAGAATTGAGGGAAGGCGAGTATGTGCATGAAGAGTGACAGAAAGTCTAGTTTTCAAATGGATTTTCTCATCATCTTATATTCAGGTTTTAAAAAATTTGCTTTCTTTACTTAAGAATACAAAACAAGGCAAAGCCCAGCTTTTTAGCTCAGCTTAATTCCTTCCACTTATATATCATTCTCTAAAAGACAAAAGTATAATCATAGAGAATAGGTCCCTGGTTCCTAGGGATTAAGGGTGGGGAAAGTATGGCTACAAAGTGACAGCCTGAGGAAATTTTTGAGGTGGTGGAACTGTTCAGTATCAGATTGTAGCAGAGGTTACACAAATCTGCACGTCTTGAAATTCACAGAACTATACATCAAAAAAGTCAATAGTAGTTTATGTTAATTTTTTAAATAAAATAAAATGTTGAAACAAGGCACAGAAACTCATTGAAGAACACTTGTGTTGTGTTCGTAATGATACAAATGTATCTGGTTAAATTTGCCCAATCTTTGGTGGGTCGGACTCCCTGGGTAGTGCAAAAGGTTAACATGCTCAGCCACTAGCCTAAAGGTGACTTGAAAGAAAAGACCTGGTGATCTAATTCTGAAGAATCAGCCATTGAAAACTCTATGGAGTGCAGTTCTACTCTGATGCACATGGGGTCGCCATGAGTTAGAACTGATGGCAACTGGTAGTGGTTTGTTGGGTCAGTTGGTGTCCAGCTGATGTCCAGCTAATGGCTGACCTTATCATGATGCTGGCTGAGGGCCAAGGGCTTGTTTCATGTAAGTCCAGCTCCAGCTCCTCCCGTTCTCTATCACTATCCACCTGAGCCAGTAGGAATGGGTTGGGGGAGAACAAGGGGAAACATTCAGGCAGGAATGCACATCTCAGTAACAATATGTATTTTATACAAGAGGCCTCTATCACTACAGAGTATGGATGGCATTTCCCCTAAACCTAGTAGCTTATAAAATTAAATACAGGTAGAGTGGTTCTCTAAACCAGAAAGTTACTGTAAAGTAGCATTTTAAACCTTCTTGCAACTATAATAGCAACTGCTACTATTTACTGAATGCCTACTCAAGAGACCAGGCATTTACCTATACCCTTTGTCTCATTTCTCCCTTACAATTGTCCTATGAGGAAACTGTCATTTCCCCTATTGCTCATGCGAGGAAATCAAAGCTCAGAGAGCTGAGACCATTTGCCTATGTTAACAGACTGATCGTTGGTAGAACTGGGGTTTGACTCAGTCTCAGACTCTAGCAGCTGGTGTCCTTCCTTTAAGCTCCCATGGCCACTTCAGCTGAGGCCGCCTACTCCTACTGAGGAGCCAGCACCTCCCCCACCTCTCCTCTTCCTCCTCACTACCCACCACTGACAACCTCACTCTGCCCACTTACTTCCCCCACCTATACCCCAAATCTGACCTTCAAAATTTGTCCCCACTCTCACCCTTAAGAGATTTGTCCCTGCTCTAAATTGATCCATTCCCAGCTCTCCCATCCTTCTCTTTTGTGCTCTGGTAACTATCACCAGTAGCTTAAAAATGGAAGGAATACACAAAGTCACATGTCAGAAAAAGATAAGCTCCCAGTGCTCCATATGGCCATTTGTGATGGTTAAGATTGTGTGTCAACTTGGCTGGGTCATGATTCTCAATGTTTTGGCAGTTGTTTAATGTTGTGATCACTTCCCTGTGGAAATATGATACATGATCACCCCCAGGATGGAATCTGCTGAGTGGTACCGGCAGGGGCGGGGCCTTGGCAGCTCACAGCCCCTTCAGCCTTCATCTCCCCACCCTCCTCAGCCTACTTCCCTCCTGCTTGCCTTGCCTGGGACTTTTGCTTTTTCCAGATCCCGCAGCTGGCTCCTGTTTGTCCGGCCTCCGGTTCCTGGGACTTGGGCTAGCAGCTTGCCGGTGTCTTTCCTGCCCATCGTCGATCTTCACAGCCTGTGGCAGCACTGCTCTCTGGCCTGCTGATCTTGGGTTCGCCAGCCCCTGCAGCTACATGAATCAGGAGAATTTTCTTCCCTGCCTCACAGACTTGGGATTTACAGCCTCTAAAAACCGTGTGAGCCATTTCCTTCATATAAATCTCTCTTTATATATATATATTTATATACACTTGACTGGTTTTGCTTCTCTAGAGAACCCAGCCTAAGACACCACTCACACTTGTCCTTACAGACTCTGTTATAAATGGTGGCCAGATTGTATGGGCTATTGACTTGGAATTAGAGACTGTTTATTCTTTCTTCATTCGTTGATATGAGTGTTGAAGGGAACCATAGCCCTCATCTTCTCCAAGCTCTAGGGATTGCAGAGATTTTTGTGCACTGAACTGGGAATCTAGTCACCATACATCATGGTTCTCAAAGTTGGTCCCTGGACTAGCAGCATCAGCATCACCTGAGGACTTGTTAGAAATACAAATTCTCAGGCCCCAACCCAGACCTACTGAATCAGAAACTCTAGGGGTGGGGGCAACAATCTGTACTTTAACAGACTCAGCAGGTGATTCGGAAGCTTGTGAAAGTTTGAGATCTACTGATTTAGGGAGACATTGATTTAGAATACTGTAACCAACAGAACACGTGTTCTGAGTCACAAGCACTGCATTTACAAACTTACATTCTGTAAGTTGGGGACGTACACATACATGCAACTATACACACATAATAGTGGGGATGAGCCAAGAAAAGTGTGGCTTTGCTGAGAGGCAGGGAGGGAAAAGGAAGCTTGCTAAGGTGGTTGGAAAACTCACCTTGGGAGTGGAGGACCCAGGAAATAGGAGAGTTGGGGCAGCTGCTGAGGGAGCAAGACTCAGGGCTGCCCATCCCTCAGGCCCACTGAAGACAAGCAACATCTCAATGTCAAAAATATAAGTAGGCACATTTATTGAGCCCCTACTGCTTTGAGAACTCTATATATGGTATGTCATTTCAGTTTATTCTCCCAACAATGCTTTAAGATTGAAACTCTTTTCCCCATTTAGTAGATGAAGAACCCAAGGCACAGAGAGGACAAAGTTACTTGCCTAAGGTCATTCAGCTAGCAACTGGTGAAGTCAGGATTTGAACCAGGTCTGCTTTCAAAGCCTCTTTCCACTGCATATGCCTCACACTATTGAGACTCCCCCGTATGGAAGGTACTGAAAGACAGTGATGGTTCAGGGAGAGATGTGACTGCTGTCCTTGGAACACTGCCTTTACCATTGCAGCAGCTAATTTCTTTCTTCACAGGGTCTGCTACAACATCCTCCCACCTGGACGTCTCCATTCTATCAGATGAGGTCCTAGAGCATCACCTTCCAGACTTAGCCTCCTCTGTGACTCACCTGGTGGTTTGTTTCTCTCTAGGAGCTTGCAGGGCACAGTAGCAGCTGCTGAAGAGGGTCTGACCACCAGTTTCATTAGGCCCATTAGCTTTCTTCTTTTGCTGCAGCAGGATTATTTTATTTATTCTTGATGCTCATATTTTCCTTTTGATCTTCCAGAACAGCCATTTCAGTTTAGGTTTCTACTTGGACTTGATGAAATTCCAAGCATGTTCTCACCTCCATCCCTGGTTTCAAGGTGTATTAGTTTAAAAAATTCTTCTCCATCTGCAGAAATGATATTGGTCTGAGTGATGCAGGAGAGTCGGAGGTCTCAGGCTCACTGTGAGTAAGGTGTTATAATTTCAAACTCTTAATCCTATTGATTCCTCATCCTTTTGATCTTTTCAGCACTTGTCAGGAGAGTTGAGTTTGTGTAATTTGGTGGGGAGAGCTGATTGGCTCTGGTTTTATTATGACTGTTTATGTCATTTAATTAATAAGAAAAGCAGCAGTCAGCTGCTGAACCACTTAACGATACCCTTATACCTTCTGCTTTTCCAGAAGCCTAGGCAATTATTTGGGTTTTAGAAGACTGACTGAATCAGATTGTCAGCCTGGGATAGGTTTTGTTTTGCCTTTGAGCAGGCTTCAGTCATCCTTTGTAGCAACAACAAGTGAATAAATAACCAAGAAACACCCGGCTCCTTTCAAGGACAGGAAAGGAGAAGAAAACTAGTATTTCCTGAGTACTTAGGTTGTGCAGGCATTCAACTCATTTAGTCCTCTCAATAGCTTTCAATCTAGATCTTATTATCCCCATTTTACAGATTAGAAAGCCTAGCCTTAGAGGTTTAGAAACATGCTCCAAGTTCAAACAGACAGAAAATGACAAGCCTGGGATAAGAACTCAAGTCTGTCTGATTTCAAAGTCACTGTGTTTTTATGCTATGTCATTTGAAGTATTTAAGGCATCCTGAAAAGTAAGAGAACATGTTTATGTATTGTTGTTTCTGTGGTTTGTAATGAATAGAAAATGTATTATTTAGAAGTACTGGGTTCTCACCCAACCAGATATCTATACTTATTAAAAACTCTGCTAATTAAGTGATAAATATAAATAGATCAATGGAACAACCCAACAGAAATCAGTGGAGGAGGTGATGGATTATTTAATAAATGGTGTTGGACAACTGACTTTCCATATTAAAATAATACATAGTTAGATTCCTACCTCACACCAAACATAAAAACAATCTCCTGTGGCTTAAGCATCTAAAGTGAATAACAAAACAAAATTTTAAGAGATCTTTAAAATGATTAGGAAAAAAAATAGGAAAATGTGATCTCACAGCAGGGAAGACACAGAAATACAAGTAATATGGGAATAATTGGTAAACTTGAAAAAAATTTTAAAAGGTTTTTCAGAGCAAAAAACCTCATTTACAAAGTTAAAAGATGAGAAGCAGCGTGAGAGGAGATATTGGTAAGATACACAAGAGTCAAGATTAGTATGGAGAATATACTAAAGAAAAAAAAAACCCAAAACTCCTAATACAGACAACCCACTAGGTAAATGCACAAAGGGTACAGAACAAGAAGTTCACCAAAGAGAAACCCACGTTCCCAGAATAAACAAATGAAAAGATGTTCCACTCCTTTAGAAACCAACAAAAAAATGCAATTGGCAAAACTGATGTAATATATGGAGTCACTAGGTGGTATAAATGGTTAATATGCTCAACTACTAACCAAAAGGTTTGTGGTTCAAGTCCACTCAGAGGTGCCTCGGAAGAAAGACCTGGTGATCTGCTTCCAAAAAATCAGCCATTGAAAACCCTACAGAACACAGTTCTACTTAGACACATAGGGTCACCATGAGATGAAATGGACTCAGCAGCAACTGGTTTTATGTATCATATCATTATTAACACTATATGAGAATATGAGCCAATGGAAACTTTCACACATTCCTGGTATTGGTGTAAATTTTTACAGCCATTATGGGAACCATTTTGTTAACACCAGGTTAAAACTGACCATGTACATAGCCACTCAGGAATCCCACTACCAGATATATATCCCAGGTGCGGGGGTCAGCTTCATGGTCATGTGCAGTTTCACAGGGCTCAACTCTCAGAGGGCTCTGCACTTCCCCTGTGTTGAAATTCTTAATACAGGTAGTCCCTGGGTTACGAACAAGATCTGTTCTTAACTGTGTCTTTAAGTTGAATTTGTAGGTAAGTTGAAACAGGTGCATATGGTGCTTATTTAGCCTTACTTTAGTGCAAGAAGGAGCCCTGGTGGCACAGTGGTTAAGAGCTCAGCTGCTAACCAAAAGTTCGGCAGTTCAAATCCACCAGTTGCTCCTTGTAAACCCTATGGGGGCAGTTCTGTATAGGGTCCCTACGAGTTAGAATCAACTCATCGGCAATGGTATGGGTTACTGCAAGAAAAGGTTGGAAGACTTTTCAATTATTTAAAAGCTCACATGCAGCAAGTAAAGGTGATTGTGATGAAGAGTTTGTTACTAGTAGGGCAGGGGTTGGTTCAATCATTTCAAAGTGAGGGCAAATTTGCATAACATTAAATTAGGACAAGGATGAGTTGTCCGTAAGTTGTAAGTCAGAGGTTCGTAACCCAGGGACTACCTGTAATTTTATCTTTGAACCTGTGCTTTTTAAGTGAAGTTCGATGGGAAAATGGAGCACGTACTTGAGCAGAGGAACTACACCTAGTATGCATATCCACCACAGTTCTTTTTGCCTTATTCCCATATAGCATTCAGAATGTCCCACAACACAGAATTCCAATGGACCCACCATATGCATGGGAGTTCAGCAAGACTCAAAGCAAGTACATGTGTTATATCTATGCGTGTTACATCTGAGTAAGCTGGGGCACTGACAGCCCCAAGAGGCCATGCTTTCCATTTGAACCAAAACTTGCTTCAAATGCAGACAGAAGGCAGTGATGTTCTAAAAAACATGAACAAAGAGTCCTATTGTATCTTTTCTTACGTATGTTGCTTCCCAGCTAACCACTGAAAATGAAGACATAGGAGGAAAAGGAAAGACAGGGTAACCCATAGTTCCTTTTCCATTCAGTCCTTCCTTACCCATCAGAAAACTAAAGGTAAAGAATGTTGGTAGAGTATGTACAAATCAAGATGTTTAATAAAAACAGGTAAGTTTGTTTTGCATAGTGTTTCCACTGCTCTAAGAATGAAATACATAAGTACATAGAAGCTATGAAATATGAATTGTGTAATTTCAGTGATTCTACATGCAGATTAAATGTGCTTATATTTGCATTTAAAACTGGCATTTCACAAAATAAAGATGGAAAGTAAAATTTACAATAATAAATTAAAATTTGAATTTTTCATAAGGCAAAATTAGGATGGCAAGTAAAAGTCACCATGACAAGTTGAGAGAAAGATTATGGAAGAAAGAAAAAAAGCCTTATATTTAGTACCTTTAACAGCAATTTCCCCTGATGTTTTGAATAAGGGAGTCAGCCCTGCATTTTCGTGGTGTACTGAGCTCACACATTTTTAGCCAGCCTCATGTAATTGTACATGGAAACATGACTAAGGCTGTCCATTTTAGCATTGTTGTAAAAGTTAAAAAAAAAAAGAAAGAAAGAAATAATGCAGTGTTTAGGAATAAGGAAATGTATTAGATTATGGCATAGTCCATAAGAAGGATTTTGCATAGCAGTATTAGATGTATTAAATTAACCAGATCCATAGGTGCATGAACGGAGCTAAAAAACAACACTGAAAAACTCAAGCTGGAGAGTATCAGATATGAGTGCATGCATCTATATAATTTTATAATTCACCCACAAAATCCATTATTCATGGATAAATTTATGTATGTGGCAAAGTATAAAAACAGATGAGGTTCACACCAAGTTCATGATGGTGATTTTATTTAGGGAGGGAGAGAGAAAATGGGACCATAAAAAGGAGGATGGAGGATTTTATATTTATTTTAAATATTTTATTTCTTAAAACAACAACAAAAACAAAATGTTAGCTTTATTAAATGAGGTATTAAAGATACTGGTTTGATACGTTGTTCTTAGTGATCTCCAAATTTCTTAATTAAAAAATCCTCCTAATTTAAATACAAGTAGTCCCCGACTTACAACCTATTCGAGTTACAACGAACTACACTTATGACCTCCCTTTTTTTTATGATTTGTGTATTTTTTATGTAAGTTATGTATATATTAAAATATATCTGTAAGTTTATATGTAATGTTTCCAACCCCCAAAGACAAATAAAGATTGGATTAATAAAAATAATGAAAACAACAACAACAAAAAGAGATATTCAGCTACATTAGAACCGACTCATGACAGAGCGGTCGGAATGGAACACTGTCATAAGTTGAGGACTGCCTGTATGCGTGCAGCCCCTCTGTCTGGGCTTGCACACAGAGCTGTAGAGCTCTTTAAACTCTCCAAGACTTGAGTTCCAATTCATTCACCACAGGCACAATATAATATGGAAATTATTTTGTCTGCAGAGACATAAGGTAACCCAATCATGTGAAAAAACATTGCAATCAAAGGAAAAGAGTTATCCTTAGAAAGCGATGCCTGATTTATGCTTTTGTTTTTAATTCCCTTCTCTTCTAGATGTTGACCTTGTCACTGGGAGTTTTGCTGTTATTTGAGGTCTGGTCCTCTCGGGAGCAAAGCGGTGCTGGTAATAGTCCCTCTAAAGTGACTCTTTAGAGCTCAACACAATATCCATCCGTCTTCTGGCCCACTGTCTTCTGGTCCCTTCCCCTTAGTCCACTCCCCCATGAGCAAACAATGCACAGGTTAGTAGCACAGGGGACCTCCATGCCACTTATAATTGAAATAGTACTTAATCCACAGCCTGCACCTCTAACGATGCTCTACTGAAGCCTCCAAACTTGTAAACAATTAAGCATGGCCAGCATCTAAAAGACAAATCAAAATTTAAGTATATTAATGGGCACTGAATTTCTGTTTGGGGTGATGAAAAAGTTTTGGAAACAGATAGTGGTGATGGTTGCACAACATTGTGAATGTAATTAATGTCACTGAAACGTACACTTAAAAATAGTTAAAATGTCAAATTCTATGTCATATATTTTGCCACAATAAAATTTAAAAAATGAAATATCTCTCATGTTAAAAGTGGAAGGAAAAAAAAAGCCTCTACATAAAAGATGGCATTTAATATTATTTTTAATAACTCACCAGCAACCACTTTTTCATCCAAATTGGTTACAAAGACAGAATTAATCTTTTCCAGATAACATAATATTTTATTCTAACTTACATAGGAAATAATTCACAAAATAATTAAGGGTTATTTCACTGACTTTTATAGACAACCACAGTTGACTTGAATTTTCTTCGTATTTACCGTTCACCCAATGGAGTGGTACTGGCAACAGTAGGATCATTAGTAAGCAAAGTTGTAGGAGCCATCTTGTGTCTCAAGGTGAAAAATGATATTGAAAGGAGCCTGCTGAGTCAGGGGAACCTCTCCCTCTCCTATTGCTTTGACCCTGATGGCTATGTGGTTAGGATCCTGCAAATTTTATCAGCTTATATTATACAGTATCTGCGCAAAAATCAATATACAATTAACTATCAATTATTTGTACTCCTGTAGAGAAAAGCTGACAAAAAACACTCCCAAAGAGCCTGTAACCCTACCCATAAATCATTAATATTTGTCTCTCGGATGTGTGATGTAATTTATATTTCAACCAATGTGCCTTACTAATTGTGTATGACTTAGACTAATATGAAAGCTAGTTTGTCTGTGTAGATAGCAAGGGAAGGAGGGTAAGATGTCTGTGGAAAGGTGGGAGTCAGGCATGGGGAAATTAAAATTTTATCCTATATAGTGGCCAAGGTCTATAATCTGCAAAGTGGGTAATACTTTGTAGAAAGGGAAGAACTGATGTTCCTTTGCTCATTTATAGCGTCTTTTGCTCTTCTAACTCAGGTCAGTTCCACATGGGGGCAGGGAGGGATGGGACAGTTATGATTTCTTTGTTTTCATGTTGCAGGCTGCACTTAGCAGTGCAAGAGAGTTCTTAGCATGACTGAGATGGTGTCACTAACCACTTGGAAGCCAGTCTACTGTCATGGATATGCTAGCCCCAAGCTCACTTCTGCAGCAAAGCAAACATGTACTGACCAGGCAGACGGATACTGGTTACAGGGCTTGTTCCAGAGACACAAACACACCCTGAATCTATTTCCTGCCCCCTGAACATACTGGACACTGGGTCCTGCTTGGAGAGAAGCCCCATTGTTACAATTGGAATAGCTCAGCCAGACAGCACAGGGACCATGCCCCTTGTTCCCTCGCAGATCATTATTTTTCACTATCCCTCATGAAATTAGCATTTGAAAAAATCTTATTTCATGGTGCTTTTGCTCATTTTTAATAACTAAATGACTATTTAACTGTTCCTCATAGCTAACTGTTCCTTAATTTATCTAATCTCTGTTATAGTGACATTTAATTTTTAAAAATTCTCAGAATTACTATAGATAATGCTAAAGAATATTTTTGCATATGACTTTTTTTGTTTCTCCATTGAATAATTAGCGTTGTTAGTAGGTCAAAGTCTGGAAACGTTTTAAGGTCTTTTTCATTTTGTTCTTTGAAAAGGTCTTTGAAATTTATAATGTCAGTAATGAGTGCATACCTTAAATTTTGTTTAGTCCAATTTTGTATTATATAGTTTTTAATTTTTTTTTTCTTTCAGTCTTCTTAAAGTTCCAGCCCTGGGTCCCAGGGTCTACACTGTTGCCTTAATTGAACTACCCATCCTCTGCTTATTCAATGGATTAGAGCCCCTATCAAAGAAAGATAGTTGCTTGTTTTCCCCGATAACCCATCCCATTTAATCAGTCTTCCTTCCTGAGATAAGAGCAGGGTTCTTGTTGTAGAGAACAGAATCAGTATGATCTGACTTAAAGTTGCTGGAAACTGTCTCCCTATTGATGAATTCTTATGCTCGGGTGGTACTCAGGGATAGGAAAGCTGAAGGAGGAGAGAAAAGAGGACCCAATGGCACTAATGACAGTCTTTGCCTTTTTAAAAGTAAGTTTCCCACAATAACACAGAATCACGTGCACACACACACACATACACACACACACACACACACACATACACACACACACACACACACACACACCCCATATACCTGAGCTTCCTAGATCCCTAAAACCAGTCAGGGGTATATTTAGACAAAATAAAAAGAAACTACCATGTCCAAAAATACTGTAATCATCCAAAACAGGTAAGAAATGTAATAAACAAAAAAAACTCATCGCTGTCGAGTGGATTTCTGACTCACAGTGATCCTAAAATGTAATAGTATATATAACTGACATTAACATCTATCGATACATCAAAACATTTAAAGCAGGCCTGCATTAACATCCTGGGACAATACTGCCATCCTGTGGGCATTAAAACTCTGCACATTCATTCCAAAGTACAGTTGCATTTTCCCAACTACAGGCACAAATGAGCTTTTGTTTTCTTATTGCTCTTTCATTTCCAGGCTGGTGGGGCTCCCAGATGACTGAAAATGTTGAGAGAGTTTTGAGTAGACAATTTATAGTGCCTGTTTGTCATGCCTGTGAAATCTTGAATAAACTTTGGGAACTTAATTGAGTAAGAGTTGTTGGAAAACTAAGCTTACAAGATGCATTATTAATGTAAATAGGGTCACTATGAGTCAGAATCAACAACTCCTAACAGCAACAACAACAATAGAAGAGTTTTGCCAACAGGACAATAATGTGGCAACACTGTGCTGTGGGTGAGCTGGCATGCTTTGTGACTTTATGACTTACCCTTGTGAAATTTGAATCTCTATTGGACATGTGGTTCCCAGACAGAACGGGCTGTGTGATTCAACTTTTAAATATGAGAAATATTTTTACTGCAGAAACTCATCAACATTCTTTTGAACTTTGTGGAAACAAATGTTTGTAGTTGAAGTACGGATTTAGACTTTGAGGATAGATAGCACTTTAGTGATACTGAGAAGTCAAAGATACATCCTAAAACCAAAAACCAAACCAGTTGCCATCAAGTTGATTCTGACTTTGTGACTCCTAAGAACCTCGTATTTGGGAAATGTTTGAGTCAGTACAGAAATTCTGTAGTTTAGAAAACATAAATTAATAATTAAAAATTAATTTTATTGTGATAAAATTATATTCTTACAGTTTATAAACTTGCTCTTTGGGGAACCTCCTTCTTATATGGTTCAGCTAAAGACTAGAATGTCTATTGAGAAGAAGACACCTGGATGCATTCAGATTTACTGTTATTCCTAAGAAAGCTGTTTGTTCAACTAAGATGTGCCAGCATTGCAAAGCTATCACTATCAGAAAATAATCTCTGATTATGTCCTCTTGGTGTGGATTCTACACTAGTGAAATTCTATTTTGAAATGCAAATAAGCTCTTCTCACTACAGGCTTGTAAAAATGGCAAAACATCTCACACACAAAAATAAACTGCTGCATAATTAGGTATGTAAACAGAAATACTAAGCTGATATTTTAATTCTGCCTTATTGCAATGTATGTATTCAGTGTGAGGCATGATAGGACAAGATGATGAGTTAGGGAAGAAAGTATCTAATGGCATCAAGTGGGGCTGCCCCCAAGTCCAGAAGAAAAACAATAAACCCACTGTTGTCAAATCAATTCTAACTCATGCCCATCCCATGTGTTATAGAGTAGAACTACACCATAGGGTTTTTTTTGACTGTAATCTTTACAGAAGCAGAGTGCCAGGCCTTTCTTCTGTGGCAATGCTGGGTGAGTTCAAACCACCAACCTTTAGGTTAGTAGTCGAACACTTGACTATTTGTGCCACCCAAGCACCTCCCAAGCCCAGAGCCTGGAAGGAAACAGAAAGGGCTTCCAGGGAATCAGCATTGGGCCTAAGGGAAATAAACACTACTTAGAGAAGCTTTTCTATTCTGATAATTATATTATCAGAACCCAACATGCTGCAGTTGCTGGACAATATAATGGATTTGTGTGTCACAGAATGACATTTGACAAATGTGGAAGTGACAAGGTTTATCTGATCTATCTGCTATTAATAAGAAACTTCAACTAGGTAGAATCCTAGTTTTGGTAATATTCCATGATGATGATGATAATGATGATGAATTCTGTCCCCTTCTAGCTCATCCCTACTTTTACTGAGGAATCACCTTTGTTCAATGTACCTGTATTATGGCAAGACAATTGAGCACCAAAGTTACCTGGCAATGCTGCTTGCCTGAGCTTATGGTTGGCTGCCTTTTGATCCTGGTATGGAGCATATTGTATTTATATAAAAAGTTATCCTTTTTAAGACAGTTTTAAATAGTTTCTCAAATACATATATAATGACAAGTACATTATTTTCAAGAAACTTCATTATAAAACTGGGGATGGGTATGTAAATATGATCTACTAATGACATAGTAACTACCATTATTTATTGATCACTTTCTAAGTCACAGATGTTTTATCTGCATTATGTCTAATTTATAAGGCAACTCTGCAAGGTTGGTGGTGTTATCTCCACTGTCTAGGGAAGGAAACCATTTCAGAGAGGCTAAGTAACCAGAGGAGACAGGACTGAAGGCTTTATGGATTGCCTTACTGGGTTTTCATGGAAGAACCATGAGGGTGTTTGAATAGGAAAGTCTATTCTGTCTCTTCTTTTAGCTCAGTGATAAACAGTAGAAAGGTGGGTCTGCATTGCACACTAATTGAATACATATTTTTTGCCAGTTTCTCCAACATTTTTCTTTTTTCCTTTTGTACTAGATTCTTTCTTCCTTCAAATACTTATATACAGATTGCTGTTGTTGTTGGCTGACATGGATTCTGCCTCTGACTCATAGCAACCCCATGCACAATGGAATGAAATGCTGTCCAGTCCCGTGTTATCCCCATGGTTAGTTTTGGGCCGGATCATTGTGATCCATAGGGTTTTCACTGGCTGATTTTCAGAAGTAGATTTCCAGGCCTTTCTTCCTAGTCCATCTTCGTCTGGAAGCTCCACTGAAACCTGTTTAGCATCATAGCAACACACAAGCTTCCACTGACAGGCAGGTGGAGACTGTGCATGAGGTGTATAGGTTACCTCTCTATTTAAGAACAACACAATACTCCTTATCCTTACTGTCTCTTCTACCTGCCAGCCTAAATCTTTCTTTTTTATTTCCAGCTAAACTGATCAGATGACTATTCTAATTGCTCTGCTTCCATTTCTCCTTCACTCTCACCAGTAAAGCGTATAAATATATACAGAGATTTATATCAAGGAAATGGCTGATGCAGTTGAAAAGGCTGGAACGTCCCAGTCTGTGTGTCGGGATAGAGGCTTCTCCTGATTCATGTAGCCACAGGGGCTGGCAAACCCAAGATCGGCAGGTCAAACAACAGGGCTCTTGCTCACAGGCTGCGAAGATTGATGAATCCCATTGGTGAATCCCAACATCGGCAGGTAAGCTGCTAGCTTGAGTCCCAAGAACTGGAGGTCAGATGAATAGGAGCCAGCTGCAGGATCCAGAGCAAGCAAAAGCCCACAAGCTTTGCCAGAATGTCCACTTATATTCAATTCAGGCCACATGCCCAAGGAAACTCCCTTTCAACTGATTGGCTGCTCACAGCAGATCCCATCACGGAGGTGATTACATTATAGCAAATCTCATCATGGAAATGATCACAACATCATATGACTGCCAAACTGTATCTTAACTGCCAAACCACTGAGAATCATGGCCCAGCCAAGTTGACACACAACCCTAACCAGCCCAGTCCCAATTTTACAGATAAGGAAACTGAGTCTCAGGGAGGTGAACTTGTTCAATATTACACAACCCATTATGCGGCAAAGACAGTCATCCCTGTGCTGTATTATCTTTAACAACATTTACCCAGTCCCCACTATCTGCTAGGCACAATGTTAAGTTCTTTGTAGGTATTATGTAATTATTTTGTGTTATATTTTCTCCTCTCATACCTAACCCTGGGCCTACTGTAATGCCAAGTTTGTAGCCCACGACTTAAGATAAACTCAACTTCTCTTGCTCATTCAAATTCTAGATTCACTTTTTTTTCTTTCAATGTTTACTTGCATCAAATGGTTGTTGATGTACAAGGCACTGCTTTGGGCACATGAAGATGAGCAAGGCAGGCTGCTTCCTATCTGGAGCTAGCCGGGTAGTGAGGAGTGAAACAGGCAAATGATACAAACCATAACCTGAGCCTATTGGCGGTCCGTGGAGAACTTATCTCTGCCAGCCTGTCAGATTCTGTGCACACCTGCTTATCCTCAGGCACCCCAGGTTCACCCTCCTGTAAATCCTGTGCTGCTCTCAAAGCCAAGGCATCATATAAGCCCCAGCACCTGCCAGGTAGGTCCCTGGTTGGCGAAAGCGGTTTGCAATCAGCAGCTAACTAAAAGTTTGTGGTTTGAACCCACTCAACAGCGCCATGGAAGAAAGGCCTGGTGATCTGCTTCCATAAAGATTACAGCCAAAAAAACATTATGGCACGCAGTTCTACTCTGTGTCACATGGGCTCGTTATGAGTTGGAATCCACTCAACAGCGATGGATAACCTATCAGGTGTGCCATTTCAGTGGTGGGGTCTGAGGTGAGCACTCTAGGAACCAGGCAAATACTGGTTGTTAGCCAGGTCCTCAATGAGTCAAGAGATAGCTGAGCCCTCCCCACCCTCAGGCGGGCTCCTAAAGCCTGTGTAGGAGCTGCCTCCCCACCCCCCCGACTCCTCATGGACCCATGGTCTTAATTGACAGTAAGCCTGGAACAAGTTCTCTCCACTACTTCCCTCTCAATATTTCTACTTTACTCAAAATTTACCTGTTTGAGTAACTTTCTGCTCTCATCCCCTGGGGAATGGATGGGACTTACTCTCCTAAAAACTAATTCTACCGAGTTAGAAAGCAAGGAAGATTTCAAAGAAAAAGGAGGTTATATCAAAAGGATACAAGCACCAGCTTGAAGGGTTTCCTAATGGCCACAGTTGAGCAATTTAAGCATAAAATAAATGATAACTATAAATTGAATATGTATCTAAAAATCCACAAGTCTATAATGATATTCAAAAGACAAAAGCTGATAAAATCATTTGTCAACAGCAACTTACTTGTAAAATTGTAATTAATGGGAAAAAATTAACCATTATTCCTCCTTTCAAGTAGGGGCTGTATTTCAGGCTAGCCAGTTAGCCCCAGATGATGAGAGAATATTCCTCTTATGGTGACAAAAAAAATCTTTAAAAATCTAACCAGTTGCCATTGAGTTGATGCCAACCCCTAGCAACTCCATGTATTGCAGTGTACCTGCTCCATAGAGTTCTCAAGCCTGTGACCTTTTGGAAGCACATTGCCAGGCCTGTCTTCCGAGGCACCTCTGGGTAGTTGAAACTGCCAACCTTTAGGTTATTAGTCAATGGCGTAACAGTTTGTGCCACCCTGGGATTCCTGCAGTGAAACGCCAGCTAATAAACAATAAATGGACTTATATAATTAGGAAAGCATTACTTTGCAACTCCTAATAAAAAAAATTGATGCAGATACTGAAACCATGAAGCATAGTTGTCTGGTGCTAAAACGTCACCCCACAAATTACTTCCCCGAAACAAGGGGGAAAGTGTGACTTTACTATAGTGAGATCAGGTTGTTACCACCTTAATTTAGTGATCTATCTTAGCCTCACTAATAGTGGGACAACCAGACGGTATGTGTTTTCTGTAGTGAGGTAATATGAAGTACCTTAGCTATGACATATTCTTGCCAAAACTATTTAGCCTGGGTCTAAACAAGCCTTTAGTTCTAACTTCCAGTTAACAATAAATACAAGGAATAGGAGAACAAGTGAAATGAAATGACAAGGGACCAAAAATCCAAAAGGTGGTACATTCTGAAGGACAGCTAGCCTGGTCTCTTCAACAAATTATTGTTAAGGGAAACAAAAGGGACAGGGATTGTTCTACATTAAAGAGACTTAACAGATGTAACAATGGAATGCAATGAGTGGTAATAGTTTGAATAAACCATCCTCAGGACAGTTGAGGAAACTTTCACTTGGACTGGGTGTTAAACGATGTTAAGGTTTTATTAAGGAATCCCTAGGCGGCACAGATGGTTAAGCCCTCAACTATTAGCTGAAAGATTGACAGTTTGAACCCACCCAGAAGCACCTTGGAAGACAGGCCTGGTGATCTGCTTCTGAAAGGTCACGGCCTTGAAAACTCTCTGGAGCAGTTCTACTGTGTACACATCTGGTTGTCATGAGTCGGAATTCACTCGACAACAACTAAAGACAACAAAGGTTTTATTGTTAATTTTGTTAGCTGTGATAATGAAATTGTGGTTATGTAGGAAAATGTCCCCAAATCCCGTCACCCAGAAATTACCATTATAAATACTGGTGAATGAATATCATTTCAGGCATTTCTTTATGAGAGGAAGAATGAATGAGCATGGGAAATACTTTTATAAAAATAAAATAATGCTATGTACTAATTTATCACTACAGAATCGGACAATCATATGTTATACTATGCCAGGAATGACAAAACAAAGAGTAATGGCATTACATTCATTGTCAACAATACATTTCAAGATCTATCTTGAAGTACAATGCTGTCAGTGATAGGAAAATATCCATACGCCTATGAGGAACCAGTTAATATGACTATTATTTAAATTTATGCACCAATCACTAATGCCAAGGATGAGGAAATTAAAGATTTCTACCAACTTCTGCAGTCTGATTGATCAAACATGCAATCAAGATGCATTGATAATTACTGGTGGTTGGAATGTGAAAGTTGGAAATAAAGAAGAAGTAACAGTAGTTGGAAAATATGGTCTTCGTGATAGAAAGGACACCAGAGTTCACATGATAGAATTTTGCAAGACCAGCGACCTCTTCATTGCAAATACCTCTTTTCACCAACATAAACGGTGACTATACATATGGGCCTCACCAGATGGAGTACACACGAATCGAACTGACTATGGTAGAAAAGCTCAATATTATCAGTCAGAACAAGGCCAGGGACCGACTGTGGAACAGACCATCAATTACTCCTATGAAAGTTCAAGCTGAAGCTGAAGAAAATTAGAACAAGTGCATGAGAGCGGAAGTATGACCTTGAGTATATTCCACCTGAATTTAGAGACCATCTCAAGAATAGATTTGACTTGTTAGACGATAATGACTGAACACCAGACAAGTTGTGGAATGACAGCAAAGGCATCATACACGAAGAAAGCAAGAGGTCATTAAAAAGACAAGAAAGAAAGAAAAGACCAAAACAGATGTCAGAAGAGACTCTGAAACTTGCTCTTGAACATAGAGTAGCTAAAGCAAATGGAAGAAATGTTGAAGTAACAGAGCTTAACAGAAGATTTCAAAGGGCATCTTGAGAAGATAAAGTAATGTGCAAAGGCCTGGAGTTAGAAAACCAAAAGGGAAGAACATACTTAGCATTTCTCAAAATGAAAGAACTGAAGAGAGTATTAAAGACTTGAGACGCCATTTGAAGGGGAAAATATAAAAATATTAAACAAAAGCAGATGGAAGGAATACACAGAGTCACTGTACCAAGAAACAAGGCTCCAGGAATTGATGGAATACCAACTGAGATGTTTCAACAAACAGATGCAGTGCTGGAAGTGTTCACTTGTCTATTCCAAGAAATTTGGAAGAGAGCTACCTGGCCAACAGACTGTAAGAGATCCATATTTGTGCCCATTCAAAAGAAAGGTGATCCAACAAAATGCAGAAATTATTGAACAATGTCATTAATATCACACGCAAGTCACATTTTGCTGAAGATCATTCAAAAGCAGTTGTAGCAGTACATCAACAGGGAACTGCTGGAAATTCAAGCTGATTCAGAAGAGGACGTGGAATAGGGGGTATCATTGCTGATGTCAGATGGATACTGGCTGAAAGGAGAGACTATCAGGAAGATGTTTACCCGTGTTTTATTGACAACGCAAAGGCGTACGATTGTGTGGATCATAACAAATTATATATTAACTTTGTGAAGAATGGGAATTTCAGAACACTTAATTGTGCTCATGAGGAACCTGTACATAGACCAAGAGACAGTCTTTTGAATAGAACAAGGGGATATTGCATGGTTCGAAATCTGGAAAGGTGTGCATCAGGGCTGTATCCTTTCACAATACTTATTCAATCTGTATGCTGAGCAAATAATCAAAGAAGCTGGACTATATGAAGAAGAAGGCTGCATCATTAATAACTTGCAATATGCAGATGACACAACCTTGCTTGCTGAAAGTGAAGAGAACTTGAAGCACTTACTGATGAAGGTCAAAGACTACAGCCTTCAGCATGGTTTACACCTTAGCATAAAGAAAACAAAAATCCTCACAACTGGACCAATAAGCAACATCATGATAAACAGAGAAAAGATTGAGGTTGTGAAGGATTTCATTTTACTTGGATCCACAATCAATGCCCATGGAAGCAGCAGTCAAGAAATCAAACGATGCATTGCATTGGACACATCTGCTGCAAAAGACCTCTTTAAAGTGTTAAATAGCAAAGATGTCATGTGAAGAACTAAGGTGTGCCTGACCCACCCAAGTCATGGTGTTTTCAATTGCATGCAAAATCTGGACAATGAATAAAGAAGACTGAAGAAGAATTGATGCCTTTGAATTATGGTGTTAGCAAAGAATATTGAATATACCATTGACTGCCCGCAGAAGGAACAAATCTGTCTTGGAAGAAGTACAGCCAGAATGCTCCTTAGAAGCAAGGATGGCAAGACTTTATCTCACATACTTTGGACATGTTAGCAGGAGAGACCAGTCCCTGGAGAAGGATATCAAGCTTTGTAAAGTAGAAGGTCAGTGAAAAAGAGGAAGAAGCTCAATGAGATGGATTGACACAGTGGCTGCAACAATGGGCTCTAGCATAACAACAATTGTGAGGATAACACAGGACTGGGCAGTGTTTCGTTCTGTGGTGCATAGGGTCACTATGAGTTGGAACTGACTAGAGGGCCCCAACAACAACATATACTAATTTAAAAAATATTACATTAAAATTTAATTGAATTTCAAGAAGAGAAACCAAAATGAAACAGAAGACACTCCTGAACTTTAGATAAATGCTTCTTGACTATAAGAGATCTCATCAAATGTAGCACTAAGTCTGAACAAAGATTAAGAAGCATTTTTGGGGGCCCGGCTCATTATGTTTTAAATAAATTTTAGACATCATTGATTAATTCATTGCTCTAAAAGTTGAGGAAGTTAGCCTTCTTGTTTATCCTCCCATCATCTCCACCTCCCAAATCTATCCTTACTTATTTTTACCTGATCAAGATGTAGAACCATAGTTCCCACAGTTGTCTAGTTTTAGTTTAAATTTAATAGACTCTCAAAAAATATTCATTGATTTAATTAATGAAACTATAAAAAAGAAATTGGATATATGGGTCTGGATCTCAATGGACAGGTTTAGCTGGAGATAAAATTTGTGAATCATTGACCTGTAGGCAGCTATTGATGGTGTGAATATTGATGAAAGTGTCTTGGAAGGGAATACAATAGGAAGAAAAGATGGCTGAGGACTGAGTCTTAGGGAAGTCCAAAATGTATGGTTTGATGAAACAAGAGAAACTTGTCAAGTAGACAGATAAGTGGACAGAAAGATTGGGTGAAAGCAAGAGAGTGAGGTGTCATGGGGGCCAAGCGAAAAATGTGTTTTGAGAAAGAGAAATTGATACATATTGGCACATTAAAAAGAGATAGTTAAAGATTTTAATGAAGGGATTATGTGCAAAACCTTGAGCAATGTTAAAGAAAACTAACAAGGGATTTTGAAGCACCCCAGGGCCAGCAACAGGTTAGCCTTACCACCTAGGCCCAAAGGGACTTGAGGAAAGAGTAGTTATTTGAATCCAGGAAAGCTATAGTTGTCAGGTGATGCAAATGGTCTGTCCTCGACTACTAACCTAAAGGTTGGTGATTCAAACATACCCAGCAATGCCACAGAAGAAAGGCCTGGTGATCTTCTTTAGTAAAGATTACAGCCAAGAAAACTCTATGGAGCAGTTCTACTCTCTAACACAGAATTGACTCAAGGGCAACAGGTTATAGTTATAGGAGTAGGTTGCACAACGCATTACCACACTGAAGCCTGGTAGGGGAAAGGCCAGGGGAATAAATACCTTGACCTTTCTCTCCTCCCTCCCTATGATCCCCTGCCTGGATTGTCAGAAGGCATGGGAGCCTGTTCAAGTCAACCTTAGAAGTCAGCATCCTAGAGCCCAGAGCAGGGTGCAAAGGATGAAAAACTAATCTGGAGGGGCAGCCAGAGACCATCCAACACAGGCAAGCACTGAAAGCATGTTGCTGAGAGGGAAAGTAAGATAAGGATTGAAATACGTCCACTAGAAGACATAAAGGTCCTAGTTGACTTAGAAGGAGCCCTGGTGGCACAACCACTAAGTGCTTGCCTGCTAACTGAAAGGTTGATGGCTCGGACCCACGGGTGTCTCCTTGGGAGAAAGACCTGGTGATCTGCTCCCATAAAAATTACAGCCTAGAAAACCGTATAGGACAGTTCTACTCCTTCACATGTAGTTGCTATGAGTTGAAATCGACTCAACGGCACCTAACAACAACTTAGAGGGAGCTGCTGGATGGAGAAATGTTGTGGGAGTCAGAACACAGTGGGTTGAAGAGTGAGTGGCAGATGAGGATATGAAGAGATTTCAGGATGCTTGGCTGAGGATGTAGAAAAGAGAGGTCAGCAGCTGGAGGTGTTGCTCAAATGAGAGCTACATCGTGGGTAGTGTTTCAAAGAGTTAGTTGAGGTGCTGCCTGCCACCCTGCTCTGCATTCATTGAATTTTTTCCCCTTGCACCCTGAGGGACTTTCCCTTACCCCAGCTAGTCCAGTTAGATGGGAATCATATAACGCTTTAGGACAAGGGGGTCACTATGAAACCAAATAAACGATGGCAGCAAATCATGGCTTTTACACTAAAAACTACTTATCTAGGTGTAAGACAGAAAGATTCAGATGCACATTTGCAGAACCAGTTTTTCCTATCCCACTACCCCACAGCCAAGATAAAAGACCCTCTCTCTGAGCTGCTTTACCCACACCCCTGCCACCTTGGGCTGAGTCTGGAAGACCCTTCTTCAAGTTTGGAGATGTAAGATGGAGAAAACTCATGCCTCATGCCAAGGTGAGGCTCAGGGAAGTGGCTAGCCTCTTAGAGTGGTCCCCGTGCCATCCTTGCGTAGCAGCTGTGTAGTGGAGGGGCTTCAATCATGTAGAGAGCCACGAACATCACCCTTGGTCATTATGTCAACAACTTATGCTAACTGAACCTCTGCTAAGTAGACCTTGGCAGGAGCAAGAACCTGAGACTCTTTGGTGTGACATATGTATTCAAGAGAGAGGGACACAAACCTAATATAAGTTCAAGGGTCGCCACATCAGTGAAGTTTTTGGGGTCCAGGGATCTGGGCATATTAGCATATGTTGTCTAAAATGAGCAACAAGTTATTGCACCTTGCTCTGCTCATCACAAAGAAAGATGCACAAGGCTTGACAGGCCTTTGTATTTTGTAATCAGCATGTACCCCATTTGGGCATGTAGTTCTGACCTGTTTATTGAGTAATCATAAGGCTGTCAGTTTTGAGTGTGACCCAGAGAAAAGAGCTATTCAGTAGGACAAGGATGTGATACAAACTTTCCTGCTGTTTGAGTCTTATGACTTAGCATATCTAATGGTATCAAAAGTGTCTCTATTCTATTTCTTAACTGTGGTGGGCAACATGGGTATTTGCTTTATTATTATTTAAACTGTACAGCAATGTTGTATACTTTTTTTGTAGGTATGATATATTTCAATTCCTAAAGTTTGAGTCAGAATCGACTCGACAGCAATGGGTTTTGTTTTGGGTTTTGGGTTTTGGGTTAAAGTTGATTTACAGTAGTTTTAGGCTATTATACAGACTGAAGTATTTTATTTGAAAGTAATATCATGGAATGGTTAAGAATATGGGCTTTGGAGTCAGACTCAAGGTACAAATCTTCCAATATTAGTTACATAACACTGGACGATGTGTTTTTCACTTCACAAGTATTTGTTGAGTAGTTACCATATTCCAGACACCAGTCTACCTAATGGAGATACAATGACTCAGAAGACAGATAGGCTATAATCACAGATATAGTTTCCTGTTGTTATGGATCTCACACATTAGCCTCTCTGAACCTCAATTCTTTATTGAAAAAGCAGACATTGTGGAGATGCAGTGAATTAATTATGAAGTGATTAGTGTAGGATCTAGTGCTTGGCAAATACTCCATCGCTGGTAGCTACTTTTCCTATTAGTATGTGCGAGAAGAAATATGATCCTTCATTTATCTGGCAACACTGGGAAATTAGATGTTCTGTGTAAATGAATTTTTTCAGAATTTAATCTCTCATTGCCTAGGATTTTTTTTTTTTAACTGAGGTATAACATACATATAGTAAGTGAAAAAAAATCTTAAATGAATAACTCAATGGTTTTTTACATAAGTATACACCCATGTAACCACTATCTAGATCAACACATAGAACATTTCTAGCACCTCATAGAAATGCCTAGAATTTTTTTGGTTTTAGGCATTTTTATGGCTTACTATCCAGAAAGTTTAAAATGCTTTTTTGTCTTCAGGAAGGAAGAACCAGAAACATAACTTCACCTTGTCTTGATGGCCACTACAAAAGGGTGATATAATTTACTGTCTTATTTTTTTTTCTTTTGTGTCTCTTTTAGATACATAAACAGAATGACCATATTCTCATTGTAAAGGCTGGATAAGTTGTGTCTGATTTTTGGTTGAGCTTTCCTTCTCTTTTCTAGCTAACATCAGCCTTTTTCTTAAAGGTCCAAACTTTCTTACGTATTTTGCTTTTAATTTGTTGTAGACCCATAAATGAGGTACTGATAACTTTATGTTAAGTAAGAATCAATGTGGAGCTACAGCTCAGCAAATGACTTTTTAGTGCCCAGACTCTCCCTAGCACAGCTATTTCAGAGGTTGAGAGACATTTTTTGTTTTTAACTATCTTTTTCTCTTTCATGAGTTTCACATACTGCGGATCTGAAGCCGAGTGCCCTGACACACGGATTTATTTATCTCTATAGCATCCTTGCAAGACTGGTAGTAATTTAATTCTCGTTATAGATGGGGAACCAGGCACAGTGCATAGACTGGCCTTATACCAGGGCAGCATTCTTAGTCTGAGGTCTTCCCTCCAAGCTGGCTACTTGAGGTTTCAGAAATATCTCTTTTTCATTGCTTTCAGAATCAAGTAAATTTGAGAGTTGGCAATTATCTTGTGAATTTGGTCTCAACAGCTGGCTAATCTCAGCAATTCTTTCCCTAGGATGGACTTTGATCCAGTAGATACTCTGGATGACTACTTGATCTTTACTCACTTGCTTCTGTTTGATCATGGATAATTCCAGACTTCAGATCATATCAGAGACTAAATCACCGGGATGGGATGCACTGTATATGCAGCACAAATTCATAGGTGGGTGACAACTGCTCACCTGGGACCCCCAAGGCCTTCTGTGGAGACCTCGCCGAGCAGATTTGTCTGATTCTTAAGTAGAAAATGAATGAATAAAGGGTTATTGCCAACTAGACATTTCGAAATGTATAGATCCCTCATTCATTTATTTATTCAACATGTATTCATTGACAGCTTGTTGTGTATTGGGCACTGTGCTTGGAGTTGTGTATAACTCCTCAGAAAAGTGGACTGTCCCTTTCTGCCACCCCTAGATGAATGTGCTTTCTTGACTTGGTTTCATTTCTTGTCTCTCGGAGGCCCATCATCTCCATGCAGTGTGGACCCAGTTTAATCTTGGCTTGGAAATCAGCTCATTTTTCTCTCCGTTTATGAAGGGGATTCTCCCTAGAAGGGAGGCTGTGGTGCTCATTGGGCCATGGGGGAGAGATCATCATGCTGCCTGAGATGGCTTTTCCCCCTCTGCAGACTCTGAGAGTCCCCCTTGGACTCCAGAGTCCCACTGAGAGCGTGACAGCTATGTTTATGTGCAATTCTAATGCTGGTTTTAGCAGCATAAGTGCTTTTTAATGCAAAGCATTATGGCGAGTGGGCCCTATTCTCTCAGCCTCTGAATAGCTGCCTAGAGGGGTGTAATTCCCAGCTCTGCCTCCAAGCGCAGTTATTTACAAGCTCAGTTACGTGTTCACGTCAAGCATGGTGAAGGCCAGGATGAAGATGAGCTGAATTTAAAGCAATTTGGCAAGTCTTTATTCCCTACATAATCAGTCTGGTTCCTCAGCTGCCCCTGACTAGAGTTTCCTACTCACATATGTCAGAAGGAGTCTGGGAAATCAGGAGAAGGGCTGCAGAAGTAGAATTCCTTCCACTCTTCTCCCTCCAAGTTTCCCCCACTGACCTCTTCTCAGTTGCCCTGTAGAGCTCCATTTAAATTAAGATTCTCAACACAAATCTGTCCAATTCTGTCCATCTCCAGTCTCCACCCTCTCCCAAATTCTGCAAGTCTCTAAACTTCTTGTAGTACTCTTGCTTCCTCTTTCCATCCCCTGCCCCTATCCAGTCTTCATTTGGCATCCAGACTGATTTTCTTTGAAGCATAAATCAGATCCTATTGCTATTGTGCTTAAAATCCTCCAATGGCTTCCCACAAAACTTAAAATAAAATCTAACTCCTTACAAGCACCTGAAAGACTTGGGAGGATTCTGCTACCTCATATAGTTCATCACATGCTCCCTCCCCCTTGCTGACCACAATCCAGTCACACACATCAAGCTTCATCCTACCTAAAGGCCTTTGCAGGTTCTATTACATCTGCCTTTCCCATGGCTGCCTCTTCATTGCTCATGTCTGAGCTCATACCTTACTCCTTTATTTGTGCCCGACTAGCTTAGCCACTACAATTTCTTGGACAACCACAAACCCTCATTTGGATCATACTGGCTGTATGTACATACTAGGTAGAACTTAGAATTTCTTTTTTTGCTCATCTACATACTGTTCAACTGCTTTTTTGTTTGTTTGTTTTTTACAAGGGTGAAAGCATTTCACTTTTAGGTTTCATCTTGATTCCTTAGAATTGACATGCTGAGCTACTCGAAGTTGAAGAAATCCAGAATTTGTATGGACTTCATGCCTCCACCCAGGTTGAAATTTACAGTGTCATAAAGGCTTCTCATAGTCTTTGTGAAGTTTTAAGACTGTGAAATTTTAAGTTCAACAACTCAGGTTGTAGGTTGATAGAGACACCCTGTATGTATTCTCGTAATGAGCAATGAATTTTCTTCTGGAAACAGATAGAAGCTCATTTCTACTGGGTGCGAATTCACCTTCTTTTCTTAAGAAGCCATTTTTCATTTGTCATAGGATTTGAAATTTTAAAAAATCATCTACAATTGTACAGCATAGCTGTCTTAATCGCAAATAAAATGGCTTCTAAATGCCATCTACAGATTGTTTTTCTCATGCCTTAGCTTGAGTTGGTTTTGATTATTTGCTTTATTTTTATCAATGTAATACATGCACATGGTTTAAAAAATCACATTTTATACAAAAAGGAAAACAATGATTCTTTATTCTAGCCCTTCCTACCCCCATTCCTGTTCACCAGATGCCAGCATTTTTAACTTCTTTAGGCTGTTTCTTCTGCTGGTTACTTCTACATTTCCAGATAATGTTCTTCTACTATTATTTTTTTATTTATCCACTGTGAGAGTTATCTATTGATTATGGTGTTAAGATTAATGGATATTTAACTTTCTTAGGCTGCTTCCTCCTCACTTGTCTACATCGTGCTAATGTAGTTATTTCACTATTTTTGTTATATTAATAATCGCGGTTTACATCATTATGACGCACACAGTCAGTGTGCCCTCTGCAAAGCAAAGATGGGCACATTTCCTCTCTTGCATAGTTTTTTGTTTTGTGTGGAGTCTCTATCAAATTTTTTGCTGTCTTTTTGTTATCGATATACCCTTAACCAACCAGTTGTGCAGATTTGATTGCAATTCATGGCGACGTCATGTGTGTCAGAGTAGAAATGCTTCATAGGTTATTCAATGGCTGAGTTTTCAGAAGAAGATTGCCAGGCTTTTCTTCTGAGGAGCCTCTGGTGGACTTGAACCTCCAACCTTTCAGTTAGCTGTCAAATAACCGTTTGCACCACCCAATATAGCCTTAGTGATTCCCAACTACTTAATCATATAAAGTATTATATTGAGTCTGTCTTTTATATTATATTGAGCACCAACTGCTGTCTGGTACAGCTGTACCTGTTAGAATTTTTCTGCTCTGTTCTTCTGGGTTGACTCCACTGTTGACTTCAACTGCATGCTGTTACTTCTTCCTTCTCTCCCCATTTTATTTGAGCATGTCCTAAAAAGAAAAGGTATCTGTATCTTTCACTGTGAAAATGTCTTCATTCTCACCTCAAGTTTGATAGATAGTTTGACTGAATGTAAAATTCTAGGTCGAAAATCATTTTACTTCATCATTTTGAAGACACTGTACCACTGTCTTCTAGTGTACAATAGTGCTGTTGAGAAGTTTGATGCCATTCTGATGCTCATTCTTTTGTAGATGGTCTTTTTTATCTGCCCTGGAAGCTTTTAGGATTGTCTTTTATCCATGAGGAAGTGTCGGGGTAGTGCAAATGGTTAACATGCTTGACTGCTGTCTTAGTCATCTAGCGCTGCTGTAACAGAAATATAACAAGTGGATGGCTTTAACAAAGAGAAGTTTATTCTCTCACAGTCTGGTAGGCTAGAAGTCCAAATTCAGGGTGCCAGCTCCTGGGAAAACCTTTTTCTCTCTGTTACCTCTGGAGGAAAGTCATTGTCATCAATCTTCCCCTGGTGTAGGAGCTTCTCCCGGCAGGAACCCGGGTCCAAAGGACGCGCTCTGCTCCCAGCACTACTTTCTTGGTGGTTTGAGGTCCCACTGTCTCTCTGCTCACTTCTCCCTTTTATGTCTCAGAAGAGGTCAGCTTAAGACACAATCTAATCTTGTAGATCCCATCAACATAACTGCCGCTAATCCATCTCATTAACATTATAGTGATAGGATTTACAACACATAGGAAAATTACATCAAATGACAAAATGGTGGACAATCACACAATACTGGGAATCATGGCCTAGCCAAGTTGATACACATACTTTTGGGGGACACAATTCAATCCATAACAGCTGCTAACTGAATGGTTGGAGGTTAGAGTCCACCCAGAGGTGCTTCAGAAGAAAGGCCAGGAGATCTACTTCCAAAAATCAGCCATTGAAGACCTTATGG
Source organism: Trichechus manatus latirostris (assembly GCF_000243295.1). Lineage (NCBI taxonomy): Eukaryota > Metazoa > Chordata > Mammalia > Sirenia > Trichechidae > Trichechus > Trichechus manatus. The sequence goes on from NW_004444020.1 coordinate 9,994,318, forward strand.
AGCACAGTTCTATTCTGACACACGTGGGGTCGTCATGAGTCAGAATCAGCTAGAGGGGTTCTGAAATTTCATGATAATAGGCCTTGATGTGAGCCGTTTTAAATTGTACGCTTCAAAATTGTTAATTTTATGTTACATGTATTTTACCACAATAAAAAGTAATGTAGTAAAAAATACACACAGTGACCATGAAGAACTTACAAAAAATTTTCACAGCCAATATATTCAAATCATGTTCCCATAGATAGAGTCCTGGTGTTCTATGATAAGTGGCAAAGTGTTCTGTCGTGAAAATTGGGCAATAGCAGCCTTCCCCATTCGTATCTTTTTTTAATCAAGTCATGAGTAGAATAGTCTCAATTTTGAGTTTTCTTCCCACACATTTTTCAGCTTCTGACACCTGATGCCTCTTAGCTATCCTGAAATCCAATAAAAGATTTTCTCCTGTTTACTGCAAGAAGAGATACATAGAATTCTCTCAAGTTGAAAATATCAGTATCCCTTGTTCCACAAAGAGCCCAGGGTGTCCCAAAATTTCCTCTTTCATTTGTTTGGAAAATGTAATACTTGCTTGTTAGTCAAATGAGTAAATAGAATAGCAGCTTTGTGTGAAGAGTTATTGTAAAACTGTGAACTACTTCACTGGCAATGTTTGGAAGGAAACAGGCCCACAGAGCTGGGAAGCAACAGTTTGGCCACTGAGCAAAGGTGACCAGATTCTCCTGACCTCATCATCCCGGGTATTGAGGTCCCTCTGGCCCTGCCCAGAGGCCAATCCCCCTTCCTGGCACTCCCTCTGACCAGTATGACCAGTGCTGTCTCTAGGTCACCCTCACCCTGGCTTAAAGCCCATTTACTTTACCTGAGCACTTACTACGTTAAGAGCTTTACCTGGATTGTCCTTTTGAATTTTCACAACCCTACCCGTTGTTTCCATTTTACAGATGAGAAAACCGAGGCTTGCCAGGGCAGGGGGCCGGGGGGGTGAGGTGGGGGTGGGGGTGGTAAGTGACAGGTAGTAAGTAACAGCAGGACGTGAAGGCAACACAGGCAGCCTGTCTCTAAGTCCTAGTCTTGTAGCTATCAGGTAATCTCTCCTCCTTTTGCAATTTAGAGTTCTCCCATTCAGGCTCTCGGGTCATTGTACAGTTAACAAAAGTTAAAAAACAAACAAAACCCAAAAATATCTGTGAAGAATCAATTGTCAAAATCCCCAATTTTTCCTGTAATGTCACATTTATGTGTGGTGTCAACAAAACAGAATTGTAAAGAGAGGTCATCCAGTGCTGCCAAGCAGCTCAGCAGATGGCAGGACCTTCAAAGGGACAATAACCTGGTGATATTCTTGGGACAGTCCTCCCTGACCCTAAGAGGATGAGCTTCTGCAGGGTTGTGGTTATCTGCCTCACACTCCTGTGACAAGTCCTGTGGGGCTGTGAGTGAGGGGCTCGCTACTTCAGGGCATGGGTGAGGGGCTGTGCTGGCTGAGGTGTTACCCACAGACATTACACAAAGTCTGGAGAGAGGGCCAGCTGCTCCTCTCAGACCTCTGCACAAGCTCCTCTTCTCAGCCCTTAAACCTGCTTGTTCCCGCGGCACTGACTGCTTTTTTCTGTCGCTCCACACACTCTCCTCGGGTGGTGTCATCCACCCTCAGGGATTCAACTACCAACTGAATATAGCAAACCTCAATCTCCCTCTCCAGCCCGGACCTCTCTCCTGAGCTACACAATCTTACATCTACCTGTCCGATGGACACAGCAACCTAGACGTCCCACAAGGCCCTTTGACTCAGTATGTTCAAAGTCATCACTTCTCTCACAAAATTCTCCTCTTCTTGTGTCCCTAACTTTGGTGCCAGGCACCTCCCTTCACTCGGTAGCCTGAAGCAAAAGCTTGGGATTCCTCAAAACCCATTCGCTCCCCACGTCTTTTCAGTTCTATCTGGCTCTTCTCCATTGCCCTTGTCTGTTCCTCTCCTGGACCCTCAGGTCCCCCAGTGTTCTCACTGCCTCTGGCCTCCCTCCAGTCCTGCCCTCAGGCTACTCCATCTCAGATGTCCCTATAACCCTCACTGGCTCACTAGGTCTCTTGTGCTTCTCCAAAATGGGAAAGGTAAGATAATCTATTTAGGTAATAAAAGAACATATTACAATCTTTATTTAGATTATCTTGATAAGTAAAATTCAACATGAATTACTAACAAATAATATATATTTAATTTTCATCCAAAAATTTAGGAAGAAATTAACCTTCACTATATGAGTCAGAATTGATTCTATGGCAACAGATTTTTTTGTTTGTTTTTTTTTTAAACATTTAATATATGGATTGACAATGACACCCTCACTGGGTCCACTTGTCAGAGGATCACTTGTCACATAGCGTTCTTAGGGTTCCCTGATGGAAGAGAATGAGTACCCCATGAGGGTCACAGTGGTGATCCCACTCCCCGGACACTTAGGCCTGGTATGTTATGTGTTTGCATGTGCCCAGTTATATGGAAGCATGGACTAGATCATAACTACTAACAGTGCAAGCACATGTGAGCAATGAGAACATGACAGTGTGGAAACTGTACGCCTAGGACAAGCTCATCAGCAGCCATAATACCAGGTCACAATAGTGAAAGCTAATCAGACCTAACAAGAAGTTGGCATTAAAAGTAAAGTTGAAATTGTTAAAAAGACTATTTATACTCACTATCATTTAAAATGATCCTCAGCTCAGGAGTATACTATAACTTTAGCTGGCCCCTAGTGGTAAAGCTATCATATTGGCCAAAAAAAAAAAAAATTTCTTTTTTTAAAATAAATTTTGTAATTTTTTTGGTGTAAATATACACAGCAAAACATAACTCAATTGAACAGTTTCTACATGTACAATTCAGTTACATTGATTACATACATTCTTCAAATTGTGCGACCATTCTAATTCTCTTTTTCCGAGTTATTCCTCCACCATTAAGATAAACTCACTGCCCCATAAGCTTCTTGTCTAAACTTTTCAGTTGCTGTTGTCAGTTTGATCCCATATAGATAATTCTTTCAAGGAGCACAATGCTCAAGGCAGACATTCTTTGCTTGTTAAGCTAAACCATTGTTTGGTTTAAAGACGACTTCAGGGATAGTTTTAGTTTAAGATTTGAAGATTATCTCAGGGCAACAGTTTAGGGGAGTCATCCAGTCTCAATGGCTCCAAAAATTTTGGACTCCTTTTGAATTTGAAATTCTATTGCACATTTTCCCCCTTTTGATCACAATTCTTCTACAGAATCTTTGAAAATCAGTGGTGTTTAAAATTAAGAAAGATGACATAGTAAACCAAAAACCGAACCCATTGCTGTCGAGTTGATTCTGACTTATAGCGACTCTATAGGACAGAGTAGAACTGCCCCATAGAGTTTCCAAGGAGCAGATGTGGATTTGAACTGCTGATCTTTTCGTTAACAGCCATGGTTCTTAACCACTGCACCACCAGGGCTCCAAAAGACGTAGTACTTTATAAAATTTCACTGAACTTAGTGAGAAATATTTTAAGGTCTCTCTTGAGGTTTTTTCATATATAACTACAGATCTACTTATTGTTATTTATAAATATATAAACAAATATTTGAGAGTACAGGCTCAAATTGTTTTTACTGATAGAAGGGTGAAATAAAGGGAAGTTGGAGACTTCAGCTCAGATGGGTTAGTTTCTAGTTCTTTACCAAGAAATGCAATGCCTTCTCTTACCTGACATCTGCCCACTTGTGGTACTCCTGCCCTCCTCCTTCAGCACTAGCAGTCTTGTTGCTCTTGGGTTTAACACACACACACACACCACATACACACACTTTTACATACAAAACACACACATTCACACACTCTCAGACACATACATAACCACACACATACACACACCACATATATACTGTCACACTCATACACTCAAACATACACACTCCTGCACACATATACAACCACACATGCAAACACACACACATACTCTCATATACACATACACACACACACAACCCCCACAGCACACACCAGGCTGTTATATGTCTCCAGGTCTCTAAACATGTTGCTCTCTAAATTTGAATATCCACCCCTTTCTTTACCCATGACATGTACCCTTATTTCAAGACCACCTATGTATCCTAACTCTTTTAATAAAGTAACTAGAAAAATATTTATCAAAATCTGCCTAAGAGAACACAAAAAGAATGGAGATGCACAAATTCTAAATAGAATGTTAGCAATAGAATAGAGTAATTCTTTAAATGACTAACCTATGCACAAGTAGGATCCATTCGGAAATGCAAGAAGGGTTCATATAATTCATTATATTAGGTCAAATGAAGAAAACAATGTGATCATCTGATAGACATAAAAAGGCATTTGATAAAATGCAATAGGAATTGCAATAAAAATTCTTAACAAAATATAAATAGAAACGTGTTTAACTTGATTAATGTGCAGGTATGTTTGTGTGTATATATATGCAAATGGGTACATACAGTGTATGTTGATATATATATATGCACATATGTCTTAGTTATCTAGTGCTGCTATAACAGAAACACCACAAGCGAATGGCTTTAACCATCAAATTTAGTTTCTCACAGTTTAGGAGGCTAGATGTCTGAATTCAGGGTGCAGGCTCTGGGGGAAGGCTTTCTGTCTCTGTCAGCTCTAGAGGAAGGTCCTTGTCTCTTCTGAGCCTCTGCTCCTGGGTGATCTTCATGTGGTTTGGCATCTCTCTTCCCCCATCTCTGCTCTGCTCACTTGTTTAATCTCTTTTATATCTCAAAAGAGATTGACTCAAGATATATCCTACACTAGTGCTGCCTCATTAACTTGAAAAGACAACCCATTCCCAAATAGGATTAAAACCACAGGCATAGAGGTTAAGATTTACAATACATATTTTTGGGGGACACAATTCAATCCATAACAACATATAAACACATAATTCAAAAGCCAAAATTATGCTTAATGTCAAAGCATTAGAAGATTTCCCACTGGGACAGGCAACAAGATCACTGCTTTTAGGTTCTATGATTGTACATATGAAAATCCCAATAGAATCTACGGAAACTGTTAAATGCAGTAGAATAAATTAATAAGACAAATGATTGCAAAATTAATATAGAAAAGTCATAGTTTTCCTATATTCAAATAATAACCAGTTAGAAAGTATATTAAAATAAAAATATTCCATTTAATATTACAACCAAAATTATCCTTCCACCCTCTCCACCTCCCAAAAGGAAATAAACTTTGAAATAAATGTGAACGGTCACAATGAAGAAGCATTTTACTTATTTCTGGGAAAAAAAAGTTAATAAACGGATAGGCATGCCTTGTTATTAAATGGGAAGGTTAATGAATGAAACCAGATCCTAAATGGATCTCTACGTTCAGTATTATCCCAATCAAAATACCTTCAGCATCTTTTTATTTAACAAAACAATATTTATATGTAATTTATATATAAAATCAAATAAGTGGGAATAGCCAGAAAATCTCTAAAAAAGGAAGAATAATGAGGGGGGCTAACTCAAATGCATATTAAAATATATAATCAAGCTATACTAATTAAAACTAGCATAGGATTAGATTGGAGGTTGAATAGAACAGAAGAGAGAACTGAAAAAAGACTCCATACATGTGGGAATTTTGTAGACCAAAAAAGTAGCATTTCAAATCAGTGAGAAAAAAGATAAGATTTTTCAGTAAATGGTGTTGGGATGGCTGGCTAGCCATTTGGGAAAAAATAAAACTCAATCGCTATTTCACTCCTTATATTAATCTGAATTCCGATGAAACAAAGATTTAAACATTAAAAAGATAAAATCATAAAAGCACTGGAAAGAAATTTTCTGTAGAGGGAAGGTCTTTCCAAGCATGGCACAAAACCTATAAAGCATAATGGAAAAGATTAATAAAGCTGACTATGTACATTTTAAAACCTTTACATTTAAAATTAGCAATAGCTATTAAAATTGAAAATGAACATATACTTTGACCTCACAATTATACTTAAAAGAATTTATTCTTTATACTAAAAAGTGTGCCAAAAAAAAAAGAACCGTAAGTATAAGGATATTCATTGCAAGATTATTTACAATAGCAAAAATCTGCAACAACCTAAATGTCCATCAATAGGGGGCTAGTTAAACAAAATATAGTACAGTACAAATATAGGATGAATCACATGCAGCCATTAAAGAAGAAAACAGTAAGTCTATACTTGCTGTAATGGAAAGAAATCCAAAATTCTATTAATAGAAAAGAAGCAAGATGCAAATCACAAATGGAATCATTATATGCACCCATTATAACATGAGCATTTATAGTATTTTGTAATTTACCAGAACTTTGTATTCTTTATCCATCAATTATATCCCCTTTCTGCCCAGGTCACTACCAGCTTTTTCCTCCCAGCAGTTGTAATGTGTTCCAGATCAGTGCTCTCCAGCCTTGTTCATGGCATAGAACAGAGAGAAAATAATAGTGGTTGTATGGTACACTGAGGTAACTGGATGATGTTACTCATGGCCAAAAGAAACCTGGAGGTATGAGGAGCCCCAGTGCCCTGGGCCTCCTCTGGCTGGTTGAGGGCTTGGCAGGGTGGTGATCAGCATCTCTGCATACCTATAAACCCATTCCCAGTGTGGGAAACTTGAAGCTAGAATCTTGGGTTGCAGAGAGAGGCATTTGGCCTGGGAGGAAGGGGGAAAGAGCACATGTTCTAGCACATTCTAGGTCAGGGGAAAAGGTAGGCCAGCAGTTGGAGGAGGAGGCATTGAAAGGTTGGCATGTGGGAGCTTGTGCTGAGGGTGGGTGGGTTCTAGACCACAGGAGTGGATGGCAGCTGCATTTTCTCCCAAGTACTGCAGAGGCTTTTAGATTGTGTCTGAAGATGAGCAATCTTTGCCAGCATGGTGCACTGGAAAAGCACTGGCCCTGGAGATGGGTAGACCAAAGTGAGACTACTGGCTCTACCACTTGCTAGTTGGGCAAGTTATTTCACCCCTCTAGGCAAAATGACCTCTTCTGTAAAATCAAGATAGTGGCTATTTTATAGGATTAAGGAGAAGGAAATAAATATGGGTTGGTTTTGTTTCAAATATGGTGCCCTTGTCCTCTTTTATTTTCATAACAATCCTGCCAAGAAGAGAAGTTTGTCTTCAAGGCAACCCTTACAAGTAGATATATCAAATTTTAGGGGTAGTGATAAGGTTCCTTTGTCCCTCTAAATCTCTCTCCACATGATCACTGGTGCCTAAAATTTCTCTAATCCAGAGAAAGTCCTCTTTCTCTCTCTTTCTCTCTCCCCTCTTCCTCCCTCCCTCATTCTCTCCCTTATCATTCTCACTACCACTGATTACAGAGACAGAATATAATATGCAAATGTCTGGAGGCAGAAGGAATATTTTGTACCTATTTCACACTTACACTCAAGCTCAAGCAGTCATTACACAACAAGACAGATAATGATGTCACGTTTTTTTCTGGTTTTGGTGGAACAGGCCAGTTGTCTCTGATTGGACCTCAGGTTGAATCTAAAATTCAGAAGGCAATATTTTGGGCCTTTAGTAGAGAAGTTCAAAACATGGCACTGGGAGCTAAAAATAGCAAGTCCTGGAGCAAAGCTAACTCAGGATGAAGAATATAACTCATTTCATTTCTTGTTTTATTTCCAGGCAATGATACAGTAAGCCAGCAATCCAGACTGCTTCATCCTGAGGCCACCTTCACAACCTCCATAACGGGAAAAGAGACTGGGAAGACTTCCAGGTCTCTTCACTATCTCAGGCCGGAAGTGACCCATTTCATTTCTCCTAACACCATTGACCCAAACAAGACACATGTTCTCGTGTAATTACAGGAGTGAGGTGGATGTGTCTGGAAGAGCTGAAAGGAGAACCAGACACTGTTGCGCGTTGATGTAGGAGGTGTTGGTTTTCTTTTTGTTGTTGTTGTTTTATTGTGCTTTAAGTGAAAGTTTACAGAGCAGATTAGTTTCTCATTAAACAATTAATACACAAATTATTTTGTGATATTGGTTGCCAATGCCATGATGTGTCAACATTCTCTCCTTCTTGACCTCAGTTTCCCCATTTCCATTCATCCAGTTTTTCTGTTCCTTCCTGCCTTCTCATCTTTGCTTTTGCGCTGGTGTGCTCATTTAGTCTTATATACATAGTTGAACTACATGTGTTATTGTTTGTTTTATAGGCCTGTCTAATCTTTCTCTGAAGGGTGATCTTCAGGAGTGACTTTAGTACTGCGTTAAAAGGGAGTTTGGGGGCCATACCTTGGGGTTTCTCCAGTCTCTGTCAGGCCAGCAAGCCTGGTCTTTTTTTTTTTTTTTTTTTTTTGTGAGTTTGGGTTTTGTTCTACATTTTCTCCTGCTCTGTCCGGGACCTTCTATTGTGATCCCTGTCAGAGCTGTCAGTGGTGGTAGCTGGGCACCATCTAGGTGTTCTGGACTCAGTCTGGTGGAGGCTGTGGTAGTTATGGCCCATTAGTCCTTTGGACTTATCTTTCCCTTGTGTCTTTGGTTATCTTCATTCTCCTTCTCTCCAGATGGGGTGGGATCAGTAGATGTATCTTACATGACCGCTCACAAGCTTTTAAGACTCCAGACACTACTCACCAAAGTACGATGTAGAACATTTTCTTCATAAACTATGTTATGCCAATTGAGCTAGATGTCCCCAGAGACCATGGTCCCCAGCTCTCTTCCCAGTAATTCCATCCCCCAGGGAGTTTGAATGTGTCTATGAAGTTCTGGAAACCCTGGTGACATAATGGTTAAGTGCTAGGCTGCTAACCAAAAGGTCGACAGTTCGAATCCACCAGGTGCTCCTTGGAAACTCTATGGGGCAGTTCTACCCTGTCCTATAGGGTCACTATGAGTCGGAATTGACTCGATGGCAATGGGTTTGGTTTTTTTTTTTTTTACAAAGCTTCTATGACTTTGCCTTGATCAAGTTGTGCTGACTTCCCCAGTATTGTGTACTATCTTACCCTTCACCAAAAATTTCCATTTGTCTATTGTCTAGTTAGTGTTTTTCCCTCCCCACCCGTACCCTCCCTCATAACCATCAAAGATTGTTTCTTTCTGTGTGTAAACCTTTTCATGAGTTTTTATAAAAGTGGTCTTACACAGTATTTGTGCTTTTGTGATTGACTTATTTCACTCAGCATAATGTCTTCCAGATTCATCCATGTTGTGAGATGTTTTGCAGATTCATCATTGTTTTTTTATCATTGTGTAGTATTCCATTGTGTGTATGTACCATAGCTTGTTTATTCATTCTTCTGTTGATGGGCACTTAGGTTGTTTCCTTCTTTTTGCTATTGTGAATAATGTTGCAATTTTGAAGGATTCTATGGATAAAATATTAATGACGCAGGATGCATCAAAAGAAGATGGAAGGAATACAGAGAGTAACTGTACCAAAAAGAATTGGTCGACATTCAACCATTTCAGGAGGGAGCATATGATCAGGAACTGATGGTACTGAAGGAAGAGGTCCAAGCTGCACTGAAGTCATTGTCAAAAAACAAAGCTCCAGGAATTGATGGAACACCAACTGAGATGTTTCAACAAAGGGATGCAGTGCTGGAGATACTCATCTATGCCAAGAAATTTGGAAGACAGCTACCTAGCCAATGGACTGTAAGAGATACATATTTGTGCCATTCCAATATCACTAATATACACAAGTAAAATTTTGCTAAAAATCATTCGAAAACAGTTGCAGCAGTATGACAGACAACTGCCAGAAATTAAGCTGGATTCAGAAGCGGATGTAGAACAAGGGATATCATTGCTGATGTCAGATGGATCTTGACTGAAAGCACAGAATACCAGAAAGATGTTTACCTGTGTTTTCCTGACTATGCAAAGGCATTCAGCTGTGCGGATCATAACAAATTATGGATAACATTGCAAAGAATGGGAATTCCGGAATATTTAATTGTGCTCATGAAGAACCTGTACATAGACCAAGAGTAAGTCGTTCAAACAGAACAAAGGAATACTGCGTGGTTTAAAATTAGGAAGGATGTGTGTCAGTGTTGTATCCTTTCACCATACTTATTCGATCTGTATGCTGAGCAAATAATCCAAGAAACTGGATTATATGAAGAAGAATGGGGCATGAGGACTGAAGGAAGACTCATTTACAATCTGCAATATGCAGATGACAAACCTTGTGTGCTGAAAGTGAAGAGGACTTGAAGCATTTACTGATGAAGATCAAAGACTACAGCCTTCGGTATGAATTACACCTCAACATAAAGAAAACAGAAGTCCTCACAAATGGACCAGTAAGCAACATCATGATGACTGGAGAAAAGATTAAAGTTATCAAGGATTTCATTTTACTTGGCTCCACAATCAACACCCATGGAAGCAGCGGTCAAGAAATCAAATGAGACTTCCAGGCAACATGGCTCTATAGTCAGAAGCACCACGCCATCCCTCCACAGCAAAGATCAGAAAAACTAAGTCAAACGGAGTCACACGTCAATCCTGAAACCCTACTCATCAAATGAAGAGATAAAGAACTTAGCCAAGCATCAAATGGAATAAGAAACTGACCAAGAACAGAGCGTGAGGAAAGATACATTCAGAGGTCCCCTGTCAGCTAACACAGCACCGACCACCATCTAGAACTCCTATTGGAGATTGGTGAACTGGGGTACGAGAAAGCAGCTTCATGGAGCTTCTAGCAGGAGACAGAACAACCAGTAACCTACAATATAGGCTTTTCCAAACTCCACCCTTCTTCACCCCCATTTAGCCTCCTCTGCTTCCTGCAGCCACAGTCTATTGGCTGGGAAGCATGATCCTCCCCCTAGTGCCACTTGGATTCCGCCCGGCTGCACTGGCCAGCTCCCTGAGTGCCATTTGTTGGCTGCTGGTGTTGCTTTTTTCCTCTTCTTTAGGTTTCGTCCTTACCTCTCACCACCTCCCCCTGCTTTCTCTCAAATACCTGGCTCCATGCATCATCATTGCTTTTTCCTGAAAGGCTGCGAAACACCGCTCAACTGTGAAACTGGTTCCCATTGGTGCCGCCATGCTGGTGGGACCCCTGGGGCTTTTTTGTTTGTTTGCTTGATTTGTTCTGTTTTGATTTGTTTGTTTGTTTTCTTCTTCTTTTCTCGGCTTGGGAGCCCCCTCTAGCCAGGCAGTACAGTGTGGCTTGGAAGCTAGTCCCTTACTCTGTGCAGATGCACAGGGACATTGCTGGTGGCATTTCTTTTTTCCTGTTTTTTTTTCTTTGTTTTTGGTTTTTTTTCATTTCTTTGTTTAGTTTTCTTCTCTCTTTTATTCCCTTTTTGTCTTTCTTCATTTCTAGTTTCTTGATTTATTCATTTTTTCTTTTACCCTTTTTATTTTTTTTTTTCATTTTTGTTTTTCCCCATTTCTCAGTCTCTCATCTCTCCACTCCAATAGCAAGCTCCCTTAGCACTCTTTTTTGTTTGTGTGTATGTCTTTGGCTCTTGTTCCTCTCTCCTCTCTCTCATCTTTCCCATACCCATCTTAGCTCCATACGTCACAATCTACCCCCTCCTTCCTGCCTAACTGCACCATGTGCTAAACATCACACTCCCAAGCAACAGAGGCACAGTCTACTGGAACCTGTCCTCCACTGATTCCTGGTCTGCACTGTCAGCCCTGGTACATGCCACAAAAAACCTATCCCAGCAACTCCCCTTCAGCTGCACCTGCCCTGCTGTACCATACCTGAGTGACTGACCCTGCTCATTGGAAAAGGAGGTGAAAAGTATCGTGCCCACAGACAAGCAAACAACAAAAAAACTGACAGCCCACCTGCTCAGACGTAACCAAATAAAACAAAAAAGCAGGATGAAACAAACAATCTACAATCAATAAACAAGGAAAATAAACACTGAATGCCCTGAAGACAGCAGACAATATCAAAACATTTACAAAAACAAGACAGGATGGTTCCAGTAGGCATCCAAAATAAAACACCAGATGATCATCCAGTAGAAGAAAAGGCACTAGACCTAACTGATAGGGAATTCAAGTCTCTAATATTCAGAATTATCCAAGAGTTGAAGCAAGAACCAGATAAAAATGAGGAAAAAATAGACAAATTCATGGAAAAGGCAGACAAATTCATGGAAAATACAAACAAAAAAATGGAAGAATTCAAGAAAATGATACAGGAACAAAATGATAAAATAAATTCACAACTAGAAATCATACAAAAACAACAATTAGAAATCCAAAAGATAAACAACAATATTTCAGAAACGGACAGTGTCAGAGAAGGGCTGAGGAGCAGGTTTGAAACAGTGAAGATAGGATCAGCAAATTGAAGACAAACACTTGGATACAACTCTGTTTGAGGAAAAATCAGAAAAAAGAATGAAGAAAAATGAAGAAACCCTGAGAATTATGTGGGATACAATCAAAAGCAAAAATCGGCGGGTGATCGGAGTTCCAGAACAGGGAGAGAAAACAGAAAACACAGAGAGGATCACTGAAGAATTGCTGACAGAAAACTTCCCCAATGTCATGAAAGATGAAAAGGTGACCATCCAAGAAGCTCAACGAACCCCATATAGGATAGACCCCAAAAGAAAATCACCAAGGCATATCATAATCACACTCGCTAAAACCAAAGACAAATAAAGAATCCTGAGAGCAGCTTGAGAAAAACAATAAGACTAAGCTCGGATTATTCGGCAGAAACCATGCAGGCAAGAAGGCAATGGGATAACATATATAAAACCTTGAAAGAAAAAAATTGCCAACCAAGAATAATATATCCTGCAAAACTCTTGTTCAAATATGATGGTGAAATAAGGTCATTTCCAGATAAACAGAAAGTAAGGGACTATGTAAAAACCAGACCGAACTTACCAGACTTATTAAAGGAAGTCCTTCAGTCTGAGAACAAACCATATCAGTCCACAGGCTGAATATAGGACACAGGATTATACTAGCCAGATACCAGCCTAGGAAATGAACTCTTAAGGACTATGCAAAACCAAAAGAATTACGAAAGGGAACCAGAGAGGTTAATCTGTAAATGACAACAGCATCAGAGCAATAAAAGAGGGAATAAATGATGTAGGTATAGAACCTTCTAGTGGAGAGGAAGTCCGGCAATACCAAGTAATAATAGACTGCTTCAAACTTAGAAAAATAAGGGTAAATTTCAAGGTAACCACAAAGAAAGTTAACAAACCTACTCATCAAAATAAAGAAGAAAAACATAAAGTTTCAGTAAAAACAAAACCTACAAAAACAAAAGAAATGAAAAAAAAAAATCCACAAACAAAAGGAACTCAGCACAGGAGAATAAGAGGAACAAAGAAAACGTCAGCACCACAAAAAAAAGCACTACAAAATGTAATCCCACTCCTAGGAATATATCCTAGAGAATAAGAGCCGTCACACTAATAGACATATGCACACCCATATTCATTGAAGCACTGTTCACAATAGCAAAAAGATGGAAACAACCTACATGCCCATCAACAGATGAATGGATAAACAAATTGTGGTACATACACACAATGGAGTACTAGGCAACGATAAAGAACAATGATGAATCTGTGAAGCAACTCATAACATAGACGAAACTGGAGGACATTACGCTGAGTGAAATAAGTCAATCACAAAAGGACAAATACTGTATGAGACCTCTATTGTAAAAACTCACGAAAAAGTTTACACACAAAAAGTAACAATCTTTGTTGGTTACGAGGGACGGGAGGGGTGGGGGGGAAATACTAAATAGGCAATAGATAATTGGTGTATTTGGTGAAGGGTAAGACAGTACACATTAGTGGGGAAGCCAGCACAACTTGTACAAGGAAACATCATGGAAGCTCCATAGACACTTCCGAACTCCCTGAGGGACTGAATTGCTGGACAGAGGGCTGTGGGGACCATGGTCTCATGAACATCTAGCTCTTTTTGCATAACACTGTTTATAAAGACAATGTTCTACATTCTACCTTAGTGAGTAGCGTCTGGGGTTTTAAAAGCCTGTGAGCAGCCATCTAAGATACTCCACTGGTCTCACCCCTTCGGGAGCAAGGGAGAATGAAGAGAACAAGATACAAGGAAAAGATTAGTCCAAAGGACTAATGGACCACAGCTACCATGGCCTCCACCAGACTGAGTCCAGTACAAGTAGATGGTGCCCGGCTACCATCACTGACTGGTCTGCCTGGGATCACAATAGAGGGTCCTGGACAGAGCTGGAAAAGGATGTAGAACAGAATTCTAACTCACAAAAAAAAGACTGGATTTACTGGCCTGAGAGACTGGAGAAACCCCGAGAGTATGGCCTCCAGACACCCTTTTAGCTCAGTGATGAAGCCCTTCCCGAAGTTCACCGTTCAGCCGGGCACTGGACAGCCTCATAAACAAAACAGGACTAATGAGGCACAGCAGTCCAGGGACGATGACTAGAAGGCAGGAGGGGACAGGAAAGCTGGTGATAGGGAACCCAAGGTTGAGAAGGGGCAGTATTGACATGTGATGGGGTTGTTAACCATTGTCTTAGGGCAATATGCATACTGTTTAATGAGAAAATATTTGTTCTACAAACCTTCATCTAAGGTACAAAAAAAAAAATTATCTATGTGAGATCAAATTGACAACAGCAACTCAAAAGATTTGATGGGAAGCCTAGGGGACAATGAGTTGAAGATATGGTGATGGAATAATTTGGAAAAGGATAGTGAGACTAGCCCCACAGCTGGAAGAATGTATTTGATGTCACTGAATTGTACGTGTAGAAACTTTCAAAATGGTGTAACTTTGGCTATGTATATTTTCACCAAAAAAAGGTCCTCAAGGTCAAGAAGGGAGAGTGTTGACACGTTGTGGGGTTCTTAACCAATGTCATAAAACAATATGTGTATTGACTGTTTAATGAGAAATTATTTGTTCTGTAAACCTTCATCTAAGGTACAATAAAAAAAATTTTAAAAAAAGGGAATAATAATCTGTATGTTGGGTATAGTTAGTACTTACAATGTTTAAGAAGACTTGACATCCTAAAGAATCCAAAAAATTAGCCTTGGGATTACAATTTTAAAAGTGTAATTGAGTTATTAACTTAAACTAGTAATTTTAATTTGAAAGTTAAAGATAATTTTACCAAATTTGTAAATAATACTAAAACATTTAAAACCATCTAAAGATACCATATTTTCTAGAATAAATATTGACTTTGTTAAAAAAAAATCAAATGATGCATTTCATTGAGCACATCGGCTGCAAAAGACCTCTTTAAAGTGTTAAAAAGCAAAGATGTCACTTTGAGGACTAAGGTGTGCCTGACCCAAGCCATGGTATTTTCAGTCACTTCATATGCATGGTAAAGCTGAATAATGAATAAGGAAGACTGAAGAAGAAATGATGCCTTTGAATTATGGTGTTGGCAAAGAATATTGAATATACCATGACTGCCAGAAGAACGAACAAATCTGTCTTGGAAGAAGCACAGCCAGAATGCTCCTTAGAAGCGAAGATGTCAAGACTTTGTCTCAAATACTTTGGTTACGTTTTCAGGAGGGACCGCTCCCTGGAGATGGACATCAAGCAGAGGGTCAGGGAATATGAGGAAGAGCCTCAAAGAGATGGATTGACACAGTGGCTGCAACAGTGGGCTCAAACATAACAGTGGTCACTATGAGTCGGAATCCACTTGACAGCACCTAACAACAACAAGAAGGTTTGGGAGATGAGTGATAACTCTCCTTCATATCCCTGGGCATTGGCTCTTAGGCTTTTGAGTATCTAGACATACTTGGGAGTTATACATCTGGGCAGAAATGTGGAACCTGTTTAATTCCCATTAAAGGCTCTATACATGGCTTTTCAAATACCCATGGTAGAGCCTCACACTAAAGATTGTAGCTAACCCTGATCCTCCCACCCCTTGCTCCCAACTCCCCCAACCCCACCATAAAACCCAACAGACATTACAGCTTTGCATGGGACTAGCATTCAGTTATTCTCCTATCTGGGGAGGACAAATTTCTTGAATATAGGAAGAAACCAAATTAATATTAATATCAAATCAAGCCCTCTCAATGAGAATCACTCTGGCGTGACAGGTTCCATATCCAGCCCATGCCATCTCCCAATTCAACATATTAATGCTGTGCTGACCTTCCTAACCCTATCTGTGTGATCGACCAGATACCATGAATTATAAAACAGACTTCGGATGGGTGGAGAGCAGCATCCCTTCACCTGGGACTAGGGTTTGGGCCCAACTCTGCTGTGGTCTGTCCCTTCCCAGCAAGCTTAGTGCATTTCGGTTTTTCTAGCTGGCTGAAAGCAAAGGCCCCCGGTCTTTCCAGGGAGAACCAGTTGCATCATCTTTATGGAATGTTTTCTTGTCCTTTACAAAAAAAGTATTTGGATGAATCCCCTGGAAGGCAGTGAGAATGTCTCTGGGTAATGGAGAGTGTTGTCCATCATTTTCCCCAGTCAATTGCCCAAGTAAGTATGACAAAATTTTCAGCTACCTGACCTTACTTCTACTTCCTCTGCTATCTCCTGAAGATTTACAGATTCCTTACAGTTATGACTTGAGAAAATGAAGCTTTTCCCTTGCATCTCCTAGAAGAAAAATGAATCCCCATTCAGAATCTTCCTGTGTAATGGAACAAGTTAGCTAACCTCTCTGAACATCAGTTTCCTCAACTGTACTATGGGGTTTATTAGTTTCCTAGGGCTGCCATAACAAATTACCACAAACTTGGTGGCTTAAAACAGGATGCATTTATTCTCTCACAGTTCTGGATGCTAGAAGTCTGAAATTAAGTTGTCAGCAGGGCTGCACTCCCTCTGAGGCTCTAGGGAAGAATCGCTCCTTGCCTCTTCCTAGCTTCTGGTGGCTCCCAGCAATACTTCAGATGCCTTGGCTTCTGTCCACATCCCTCGAATATCTGCCTCCGTTTTCACATAGCCTTCTTCTCTCTGTGTCTTCTTTCTCTTCTAAAGACACTCTCATTGGATTCAGGGCCCACCCTAATCCAGTATGATCTCATCTTGATTCTTACTTTAATTACACCTGTGAAGTCCCTATCTCCAAATCAGGTTACATTCACAGATTCCAGGGGTTAGAACTTGATATGTTATTTGGGGTGACACAATTCAACCTACTACATGGGAGTAATATTAGAACCTATCTCATAGGATTATTGTGAATTAAGTGACAAGATGTTGATGAAGTAAGCTGTGCACAGAGTAGCTGTTCGATGGAAAGTGTTATTCTATTGTTATTATTATCTTATCATTATTATTTATCATTATTAATCTGGGGCATTAGCCTACAGGTTCAGAGATGTGAGGTTTTTGAGGTCATAAGTACCACCAGAAGGCATAGGCCTAGCAGGATCCAAACAACCTATAAGACTCATTTCAGCCCTCAGGGTCCAACTCAGTTTGACATATAAATTATTGCTCAATAAGTAGCTGTGGAACGTAAGAATGAAGGAGTAAGGAATATAAAATGCTAGTTTTAATACATAGCCCCAGGGCTTGGTCTTGCCAAGCCTGGGGATAAGTCTTAGGGGCCCACCAGTTACCCTGAACCCTTATTCCAACCATACCTTGGCCAGGATGCCTGAGGGTCATGGCTTCTCTTCTTGGTTCTGCCCTATTTCTTACAGTGCTTGATGCCAGAGTTGCTCTTGTTCTCCAAAAGCAGGCAGCTTTCTTGGTCATCCTACACCTGCCTGGGCACAAGGCAGGGCCTCAGACCACAGCTGTACCTGGGCCCTTGAGCTCCTTCACTTCATGATTGACATTCACCCTCATTCCAGCTTCCTTCTCCCTCAAGCCTTTGCTCTTCCTTTGGAACATCTGGGCCCTCCGTTGCCTTTTACATTTAGGAGAGTTTTTTTATGCATATCTCCTGACTGCCCTTTGCAGATACACTGTAATTGGTTTAAAAAAAATAAATTGAAGATAGCCCTCTGTCTTTAGGAGTTTCTTAGTAATCAAATGCAATTAATTATAATAATAATTAGATTTATTGAGCATTTTGTCCATACCAGGCACTATTACATAAGCTTTACATGGATTATCTCATTTATTTCTCATACCAACTATGTGAGGCAGTGTGTATTATCAGTACCATTTTTCAGGTGAGGAAATCAAGGCATTGAGATGATACATGGCTTACTCAAGGTTAGACAACAAGTGATAGAGCTGGGATACAAACTCAGGCAATTTGTGACTTTCACTACTACACTATGGTTGCCTCTTAATGTGATGCTGTATTTTCTTCACACTAATCCCTGCATATTTTGAACCTTTAAAGATGGTAAGAAGGTCTATCAAGAGACCCGTGATTGGGAACAGCAGATCAGTGAATCTGAAAGGAAATGGGGAAGCTGAAAATCCTCAAATTCCAGCACCTTGTGTGATGGTTAAGGTTGTGTGTCAACTTAATTGAGCCATGATTCTCAGTGGTTTGGCAGTTATGATGTAATTTGACAGTTATGTAATGATGTAATCAACTCCATGATGAGATCTTCTATGAGCAGCCAATCAGTTGAAAGGGAGCTTCCTTGGGCGTCTGGCCTGCCTCCAATATATAAGTGGATGTTCCAGCAAGTCTCTCACTCCAGATCCCACATCCAGCTTGTCATCTGACCTCCAGTTCTTGGAACCTGAGCTAGCAGCTTACCTGCAGATCTAGAGTTCGTCAGCCCCTGCAGCTACGTGAGTCAGGAGAAGCCTCCCGCTGACACCTGACTCGTGAACTTGGGACTTGTCAACCTCTACAACCACATGAGCCATTTCTTTGAGGTCTCTCTGTCTCTCTGTCTCTGTCTCTCTTTCTCTCTCTATATATATATGCTTCACTGATTTTGCTTCTCTAGAGAACTCAGCCTAAGACACCTTTCAGACTCTCTGACAATTGGTTCCTGGGACATATTACCCAGTGGAAAGGCCACAAACTTTGTATTCAGAGAGATCTGGGTTCAAATCTTGTCTGTTATGAACTGAATGCCCTGGGGCAGGTTATTTAATCTCTCTATCCTCAGTTTCCTCATCTTTAAAATGGGTGCAATAATAATAACTGTTGACTCTCAGTCCAACACTTGGCCTTCAGTATTCTGCTCTGTACTGCCAAAATAGGAAGCCTAAAAACTTTTTCAGTATCCAATGCCAGCAGGATAGGGGTTAGTTCTCTGCCAGTAGGAGGCACTGGAGGGAGATTTACAGCAAGAAGAAAGGAAAACCATTTTCTGTTTCTGATTCCGGAAGGGGGAGCAGCAAGATACCAGCTCTTGCTAGAAGCCCCAGCAGGGATGATGGGTGGCTACAATAATGGCAACAATTACTGTAACTATGAGGTGGAGGTGATGGTGGGAAAATGACTACAAGCCTGTAGGGTGGGATAATTGCTTTTGACTTTCCTGAAGAACTTACAGAAAGAAAATGACAAGCTTAGGGCTTTCATCTCTCAGCTCAAGGCATAGTAAAAGAACCAGAGAGCTTCTATGATAGCACTAAAGGAATCTCTTATCTTTTTAGCCACAGAACTTATATAAACTCAAAATTTTATCCGGCTGCTTGCAGAATTACAGCTTAATTTGAATTCATAAACTCATCAGGTCTTTTATATGAATGTTTGGGAATTGGTTTGTCAGGAGTGGGACCCTGAGAATTTGATTGGGACATATGGATGGACTCATTCAAATCTAAGAAACTCCAGATCCTCCAAGTTCCCTTGCCAATAGAAGTATTCCCTCCTCTCTGTCTGAAAAGACTAATATTCCCTTGCAAGAAGACCCTGTAAATAACCTCACCCAAGACAGCTGTCTCGCAAGGGTATACTAATACGTCTCAAGATTCATCTTCTCCACCCCTCATGGCCTCAAGACCCACAACCAGTGTCAGATTCCGGCAACCCTAAGGGCAAAAGTTTAAAGTCTGGTCTTAAAGGAGACAGCTCTTTGCACCTAAATAATTGCAAGATTTTGTTCATTTATATATAATATGTATGGAAATAGATTATAGGCTGACAGACAAAGGAAGATAAAATATTGGATTGTGCCAATTGAAGTGCATACCAGAGATGGATAACATACTAGACTTTATATTTACCCTTTTAGGAAAAGAGTGAAAGTATTTTTGTTTATACAAGGGATAGTTGTGTTACATTAACTGGAAGCATGGATTTGTTGGTGTTATTTTGTAAAAGTCTAAAAGGGTAGAAGGGATATACAGATGCTTTGTAGCCAAACGAGTGGACTGTTTCAGTTACTTATGTTTGGCTCTCATTATCACACTTATTTTTCTATATTCATCTCTATGTTGCTAGGGCTAGAAGTCTGAAAACTACATTTCCCAAACTCCCTTGCCAGCTGACTTCTGATTAAAGTCTGCTCAAGGGAGGCACTGGCCAAAGATCAACAGACAGGTGGAAAAGAGAAGCCATGTTTCTGCTTCTGGATCCAGCAATAACTGCATTAGGACTGTAAGCCACTCAGGTGATCACAGGTTCCTGAAATGGCAGAAATTGCTACAGCTGCAACAGCAAGTGACTATGGGTTCCTGCAACAGTGACAGTGGTTACAATAGCTAAGGCAGTAGTTGTAACAATAGTGGCTAGAAGGGCATCCAGGCCTCCTCCTCAGCAGCAGTGATGCTGTTTCTACCGTTACACAGGTGTAGCAGTGGTACTGTATCAATCTCAGTAGTGAGTGCACACTTGTAGGCTCTAGGTAGTATCACCACCCCCTTAATTACTCCTCTAGACCTTCCAACGTTTGTAACCCATCTTCTGTATTAAATTACCTCTGTTTGAAGTACTTGGAAACCATGGTGGCGTAGTGGTTAAGAACTGCAGCTGCTAACCAAGGGGTCAGCAGTTCGAATCCTCCAGGCTCTCCTTGCAAACCGTATGGGGCAGTTCTACTCTGCCCTATCGGGTTGCTATCGGGTCGCTATGAGTCAGAATCAACTCAATGGCAATGGTTTTGTTTTGTTTTTTTTAATTTGAAATACTCAGATTTCTGTTTTCCTAAATCCACACTGACTGGCACAAAGGGAGAAAATTATTATCTTCTTCCTTATATGGTTGTTGAAAGTATTAAAAGAGACAAACATAAAAAGTACTCAGTACAGCATCTGACACAAAGAACATATTTTAAAAAAAAATTCCACGGACTCATATTATTGTATTCAACCAGAAGTTGTTAAGCATCATCTTTGGGTTTGGAGTTGTTGCTGCTTCAAGACCAGGACACTCAAGGTGAGCACAGGGGAAGTCTTTAAGATAAGGATGGGGAATGCCAGGTATTAAGCTACTATATCTCAGCTCCAAACCCACCCTTCTATACTCTGCTCTATGATACTGGTGCTAGGGTTCTCAAATGATGACTTTTCAATTGTCAGTTGAATGATTCCTTTTAGCTTCTGCCAGCAGGAGCTCCAGAGGGAGACTGGAAGGCAGGAAAAAGGAGAAGGGACTTGGTTCCTGTTTGCTGCTGTTCCTATCTGTATGCCCCAGCAATGGCTCTTCACTCTAGCAGTGGTAGTTGGTTCCATGAGCAGTAGGTTTCAGTTTCCAGCTTCTTTCAGCACTCCCAGAAATAACCTCACTGCATCCTTCAGAGGTATCAATACCACCCAGATAGTGCCCTCTCCTCAAAGTTGTGAGTCCCAGCTCCACAGGGCTCCTCTTACAAGCTTCTAGATTCTGATAACTTAAACCTTTCCCACTTTGTTCTCTTAGCTGTTGAGGTATGTGGCTTATTCCTACAGTGCTCCCTTTAAAGTCCTCTAATAACTGCTTAACCAATTCCCTCTACTAAATTCCTTCTATTAAAATAAGTAATGTTCTTTCTGTTTTTCTGACTGGCTCCTCGTTGATACAGTGCCAGGCATGCGGAATGTCTGCATGGAGGAATGAGGAGTAAATATTGACCAAGAGCCATGGAGTGCCAATAGCTAGAATCTAGAAACCCTAGCTGTTGGAGAAGTCAGCTTTAAATGTGATATGTGCATATGTATGTGTGTATTGGTGATTAAATGGAAGACACTGTGTCGATTATAGGCACTAGGGAACAAATAAAATGAGAAGTGAAAAGCTAAAAACTTCATTTCAACTATTATCATGCTATTTTCAAGTAATACTAATACCAATTTTTATATAAACTACTTATTTAAATTATCCTAATCATCATGAGCAATACTGTATCAGATACTTTTGTTGTATAACAAACCACTCCAAAATTTAGGGTTTAAGACAATAATTATTTATTTAGTTCATGATTTTGTGTGTTAGTAATTTGTGCTGGACTTAAATTGTTGCACGGTTTTTCTGATCTCAGCTGGGCTTACTCATGTCTTTGCAGTTGACTGCCAGTAATTGGCTAGCTGTCAGCTGGAGAAGTAGGGACAACTGGGCCTTATTTCATCATCCAGTAGACGAGGCCAGTATGTCATGTGCATACTGTCACATGATGTTACTGCAGAGTTCCACAGGGGAAAGAGGAAGCTGCAAGGCACTTAAGATCTAAGCTCAAAGTCCACAGTGTCATTTCTAGTGCATTCTATCGGCTAAAGCAAGTCACAAGACCAGTCCAGATTCAAGCTGTGGAGAAGTAGACTCTACCTCTTAATAGGATGAACTGCAAAGTCACATTGCAAAGGGTTATGTGTTCAGGTAGAGGCTGGAGAGATGAGCCTTTTTTTTTTTTTTTTTTTTTTTTGCAATCTACCAGAGATATTCATTTCATCAAATATACTACAGATTCATTTTGTTGTAAGTTTTACATAGTTTTCATAATTTATTACAAATAATCACCTGCTGATAACTTTACATATATTGAAAGAATTTGTTTTAAATAGCATTTTGTTCTATACCCAAATATACAACAACCTGGAAATCAGCACTGTGTGAAAAGGCTTCTGCTAAAATTGTTTCTTGGAATGATACTCTTTTGCTGCTAAAAATCCAAGGATACCACTGGTGGCCAGATCAAATTAAGCAATAACAAGCAGAGATGTAGTCTCCTGAGAACTCAGATGCTCTGATTTGCATCTCTAGAAGGCATGTAAAGGGATGCAGAGAGTTCAGAGCTCTGGTTCCACAGATAGTGAGGCTAGTTATTTAAGACGTTGGAAAAGGTTATCAAGGTTTCTGCTGCAGGAATTAGGGTAAAATCCATCAGATCCTTGGAGGTCAAAATTTCAAAGGCGTGGGGACATCAGGCTCGTGTGGTGTTTAATTGAAAGATGAAGTGGCTCTATCTTATTGTCTTATCTTAATTATAGCAGCATGTCTCTCTGTAGCTTCACATTCACAACCACCAGAGGAAAGAACAAATCTGTACTCCACAAGCAAAAGTTATATAACACGAGTATCTGCTCCTGGGTGTTCCCAGCTCAGAGCACACATCAAACTTGTCTACTGTCTGGCTGAACCCAACCCTTAATCATATTTGTTTAGCCAGTTCAGGTTTCTCTAAATTCTCAGTGTGAATCCTTTGGGTAGACCACAGCACAGTTGGACAGCCCCACTATTCCACCATTCTGCTTTGACTCCTAATAGCCAATTCACATGTTAACCTGACCTACCAGGTTTCTGTAGGCATGCAAATTTTTGACCTCTGTCTTAGGACTTCTGCAGTAATCTTTCCTTTAGTATTTAAATAGAACTATTTGAGCCTGTTTTTTGACATGCTGGGGGAAGTACCTTAGTCCTTTCCTCAATATCTCTGAATATTCTAGTCTATATAAAACCAAAAACCAAACGGGTTGCCATCTAGTCAATTCTGACTCATAGCAATCTTATGTGTGTCAGAGTAGAATTGTGCTTCATAGGATTTTCAATGACTGAATTTTCAGATATAGATCACCAGGCCTTTCTTTCAAGGTGCCTGTGGGTTCATTCAAACTGTCTGTCTTTTGGTTAGTAGCCTAGCACTTAACAAATCAACTTTATCAAAGTGTAATGTCAGAAGTTATTGTCTCTAGAGCTCTATCAGCCACTGTCCACATGGGAGTTTCAAAGTGCATGTAATTTTCTGAGGTGTCTCTTCTACCCCTTTTCTTGGCATTTCTTCCTGTTCCTTACAGCTTCTCTTTAGCCTTTCCCTATCCTATCTTCTGACTCTAAGTTTCAGTAACCTTAATATACAAAGCAATTTAGCTTTGTTTTGACTCTTTAATTCTGGATAATACAGGAAGATTATCTAGATTCTAACTATCCCTATACCTTTCCACCCCCAAGAAATCTACCAGTGATTCCTAAACAAATAAAACTCAACTTCTCTGAAGTGAATTATTTTATTCTCCTATAATCAGTGATTGTTTTAATAATTCTTTTTGCCCCCCTCCCACCCAAATATAGCTGTCTGAGTTGCACAAAAGTTGTTTAATATCACCCTTCAAGTTAAACTTAAACTGTGAAACCTGAGTTACTACCTATCCCGATCAGTGATCAAGGACACATTTTGTGCTGATATAAATGTCAAATGGTATAAAAAGAATTCAAGAATTCATGAGGGAAGGAAACTCAGAATGTCTTTACATCAACTGTAGGTCTCCAAACAAAGCAAAAAGGATTAAAGATGACTGGGATCTAGACCAGAAAGGGCAAGGCCATGAGATGAAAGGCATGAAGATGTCCAAGAAAACCTTTCTTATGCCTTGATCCTCCTCAATCTTTCTATAGTACTCCTCTGTCCACCTCCAATTCTTTGTTCATGAATTCTCTACCTAACAGGTAACCTCCTGCAGTGGCTACTTTAGGGATGTACACTAATTCTTTTTTGTCTTTCTGTGTGCACTGCTTGATGACTTCCCCCATGTGCATTTCTTTCCCCACATTTATGATCATTCCCTTTAATATTCTTTCTTGTTTCTCTCTTTTTTTAACCCCTACTCTGGCTCTAAGAAGCCCTGGCAGTATGCTTGTCCCTTTCCTACTTTTGCGCAGTGGTTAAAGAGCTTGGCTGCAAATCGAAATGTCAACAGTTCAAACTCACCAGCCATCTCCTTCTGTAAAGATTACAGCCTTGGAAACACTATGGGGCAGTTCTAATCTGCCCCATAGGGTCGTTATGAGTTGGAATTGACTTGACTGGCATGGGTTTTTTGTTTGTTTTTTTTAACTCTGGCTGTTAGAAACATCTCTTCCCTTTTTTCCCTCCTCTCTGCTTTCCTCCACCCAGGGTCTCCTGCACGCCACTGTCTTTCTATACTCTTTGTTATCGAAAAGAACCCTTCCTTCATTGGTTTGAAAGGAGAGTGGTGCTCATCTGTGGTGCATTTGCATGAATGAGACAGAGCCCACAGTGTTGCATTAAAAATCCCGTTTCTTTTGCTGGGCTTCCTCCCCCCAGCTTTGCATTTGAATCCTGCTTTTGCTTGGAGGTTATATATAAACCCCATTGCACCTCTGTAGTATGATTAAGAATGTTGCTGACGTAACCGGTATGAACTCCCTACTTGTAAACTCCTTAAGAGTAACTTGTCTGCTTGGGGAGCAGTCTCGGCGACAGCAGCTCCAACTGACTCTTTTTCCTTGTACAATGAAATAAACGTGCCTTTCCTGTTCTCCCACTTTACTATCTCCTTTATTGGCCCATCTGTGTCATGCCAAGCAAGAATCCGGGGTTTCCACTTGGTAACATTTCTGGTGAGCCAGCCAGAAATCATCTGCTCGCTTCCTGAGGTGCATAGGACAACAGACCAGCCCCAACGTCTGGTGCCACCAGGAGATTTCTCCTGGAGACCTTGGAGCAGCTCTGAAAGCTGATCCATCTGGGACCCAAAAGATGACTCCGTGGGAGACATGAAACGCACCTGGGTTGGATTGTTTGGTTATATTCATCTCAATGAATTGGTCAGTTGAACAGAAACTTTGTGATTTACAAAACTGATTGATAAAATCTTTAAGGGCTAAAATTAGATTGAGAAAAATAGTAAAATTTAAATAAAAACTTGGGATGTTTGAACAAATTTCATTTCAACAATTATGTTTTATGGTATACAAGCTTAAAATAATTTCCAAGACCTTTTAGGTAAATTACAAACATTAACTTCAGTAGATATTCGTCCATATTTAAGTTTATATACTTTTACTTTTTATAGCACACACACAAAAAAGACATATATATACACATACATATATATGCATATATATACACACATACATATATATATGCATATATATTTGGGTCTGCTAATGAGTATGTTCATTTTTTCTATTTTAAAAGGATGTACAATAAGAGATATAGAACAAAGTTTAAGAGGTTTATGAAAAAGAAATGTATTTAATATGGTCAAAAGTTTTATCTGGCTGACTAAAGTTTAATGGTTTAATTTATGAGATTTTTAGGAGCTTTAACATTAAATAATATATAAAACAAAGAATTGGATTTCTCATTGTTAAAAAAACAAAAATTTTCTTTGATTTCTGAGTTAAAGGGTTAATTTATTCTTTGTGTAATCTGCCTCAAAGACAAAGGTTCAGCCTCTCATTAAAATAAAATTCCTGAGTTGAAAGCCAAGCCATATATATATATATATATATATATATATAAGGGGAAGGTTTATTTAATATGTTGTAAATTACATGGAAAGTGTAGTCAAAATCAAGAGAAAGGACTGATTCTCTCTGGGTCAAAATTTGTATGTTAGTATTTCCTCTTATATTTTTGCCTAATATTGGACAGCAAATACATAATATTATGCCGTATTTTTATTATTATTTCTTTATTGCTAACTTGGCTGCAACTTTATTTTTTTGACTCTAACATCAAAATCAATGGTTTGACTCGGGCATTCATATCATTTACCTATGAAGTATTTTTTACTACTATTCAGGTATTTAGAGACTTGATGATCTTGGCATATCCTGATTATAAGGTATTATGTCTAAAAATTATTCTATAGTGTATTATATCTGAAGCTCTTTAAAAATAAGGTTAATCATTATATTTAAAAATATTTTTGTCTAAAGTGTTTTTAAACTGACTTTATTTGGCTCTGAGTTTTTATAATTAAGAGTATTATGTTTATAAATTAATCACAGCCATATTAAGAATTGTCACCTGCAGGTCAGTTTTTACTTTGCTGATTTGATGAAATCTTTTGGTTTTGTTGATTCTTTCTATTGTTTCTCTATTCTCTATTTCATTTATTTCTGCTCTGATCTTTATTATTTCCTTTCTTCTGTTGGCTGTGGACTTCTTTTGCTGTTCTCTATTTGTTTGAGTTGTGTAGCTAGTGTTTTGATTTTCTCACTTTCTTCTTTTTTGATGTGTGCATCTATTGCTGTAAATTGACCTCTGAGCACTGCCTTTGCTGTATCCCAAAGGTTTTGGTATGATGTGTTTTCATTCTCGTTTGATTCTAGGAATTTTTTTATTCCATCTTTGATTTCTTCTATTACCCAGTGGTTTTTAATCAGAGTGTTATTCAGCTTCCATGTATTTTTTTTTCCTTTCTCTTCCTGTTGTTAATTTCTACTTTGATGTCATTGTGATCAGAAAAGATAGTTTGTATTATTTCAATGTTTTGGATTTTGTTGAGCATTGCTTTGTGGCCCAAGATGTGGTCTATTCTGGAGAACTTTCCATGTGCATTGGAAAAGAATGTGTACTTTGTAGCTGTTGGGTGGAATGTTCTATACATGTCTATGAGGTCAAGTTGGCTTATTGTGGCCTTTAGATCTTCTGTATCTTTGTTCAGTTTCTTTCCAGATATTGTGTCCTTTACCGAGAATGGTGTGTTGAAGTCTCCTACTATTATTGTAGTGGTTAAGAGCTGCGATTGCTAACCAAAAGGTCAGCAGTTCAAATCCCCCAGCCACTCCTTGGAAACTCTATGGGGCAGTTCTACTCTGTCCTATAGGGTCACTATGAGTCAGAATTGACTAGATGACAATGGGCAATGGGCAATACAAAACCAACAACCAACATCATTCTCAATGGAGAGAGGCTGAAAACATTCCCCTTGAAACAGGAATAAGACCAGGATGCCCTTTACCACCACTCGTGTGGAAGTCCTAGCTAGAGCAATAAGACAAGAAAAAGAAATAAAGGGCATCCATATCGGTGAAGAAGAAGTAAAACTGTCCCTATCTGAGGATGATATAATAGTATACAAAGAAAACCCAAAAGACTCCACCAGAAAACTACTGGAACTAACAGAAATATTAAGCAGAGTAGCAGGACAAAAGATAAACACAAAAAATCAATTGGATTCCTATACACCAATAAAGAGAACAATGAAAAGGAAATCAGGAAAACAATAACATTTATAATAGCCCCTAAAAAAATAAAATAGTTAGGAATAAATCTAACCAGGGATGTAAAATACCTATACAAAGAAAACTACAAAACTCTACTGCAAGAAACCAAAAGAGATCTACATAAATGGAAAAACATACCATGCTCATGGATAGGTAGTCTCAACATTGTGAAAAGTTCAGTTCTATCTAAAGCAATCTACAAATACAATGCAATCCCAATTCAAATACCAACAGTATTCTTTCAAGAGATGGAAAAAGTAATCATTTACTTTACTTGGAAAGGGAAGAAGCCTTGGATAAGTAAAGCACTATTGAAGAAGAAGAATAAGTAGGAGGGCACTCACTATCTGACCTCAGAACCTTACTATACAGCTACGGTAGTCAAAACAGCCTGGTACTGGTACAACAACAAATATATTGACCAATGGAATAGAATTGAGAACCTGGATTTAAATCCATACACCTATGTATGGATTTGATCTTCAACAAGGGCCCAAAGTCCATCATATGGGGAAAAGACAGTCTTTTTAACAAATGGTACTGGCAAAACTGGATGTCCATCTGCAAAAAAAATGAAACAGGACCCATACCTCACACCATACACAAAAACTAATTCAAAATGCATCAAAAACTCTAAAGATCATAGAAGAAAAAATAAGACCAACACTAGATGTCCTAATACACGGCATTACCAGGATACAAACAATAACTAACAACACACAAACTCCAGAAGATAAGGTAGGTTGCCGGGATCTTTTAAAAATTAAACACTTATGCTCATCAAAAGATTTCACCAAAAGATTAAAAAGAGAACCTACAGACTAGGAGAAAAATTTTGGCTGTGGCAAATCCGACAAAGCTCTAATCTCTAAAATCTACAGGAAAATCCAAACCTTGACAACAAAAAGACAAATAATCCAACTTAAAAATGGGCAAAGGAAATGAACAGACACTTCACCAAAGACATTCAAGTGGCTAACAGATGCATGAGGAAGTGCCGCAATCACTAGCCATTAGAGAAATGCAAATCCAAACCACAATGAGATACCATCTCACACCAGCATTACTGGAACGAATCAAAAAAACAGAAAATAACAAACGTTGAAGAGGCCGCAGGGAGATTGGAACTCTTATGCACTGCTGGTGGGAATGCAAAATGGTACAACCATTTTGGAAAACAATATGATGATTCCTTAGAAAGCTACAAAAAGAAATACCATATGATCCAGCAATCCCACTCCTAGGAACCTATCCTTGAGAAATAAGAGCCATCACATGAATAGACATATGAATACCTAATTTGGTTGCAGCATTGTTTACAATAGCAAAAAGTGGAAACAACCTAGATGCCCATCAACAGATGAATGGATAAACAAACTATGGCATATACACACAATGGAGTATTACACAAAGATAAAGAACAGTGATGAATCTGTGAAGCATCTCACAGCATGGATGAATCTGGAGGGTATTATGCTAAATGAAATAAGTCAATCACAAAAGGACATATATTGTATGAGACCGCTACTATAAAAACTCATGAAAAGGTTTACACATAGAAAGAAACAATCTTTGATGGTTAAGGAGGAGGGGAGGCGTAGGGATGGAAAAACACTAAATAGACAACAGATAAGTGGTAACTTTGCTGAAAGGTAAGAAAGTACACAATACTGGGGAAGCCAGCACAACGTGTCCGAGGCAAGGTCATGGAAGCGCCATTAAAAAAAAAACAAAAAAACCATACCCATTACAGTCAAGTCGATTCCGACTCATAGTGACCTTATAGGGTAGAATAGAACTGCCCCATATGGTTTCCAAGGCCGCTTGGTGAATTCGAACTGCCAACCTTTTGGTTAGCAGCTGTAGCACTTAACTACTATGCCAACAGTATTTCCAGAAACTTCATAGACACATCCAAACTCCCTGGGGGACCAAATTACTGGCTTGAGGGCTGTGGGGACATTGGTCTCAGGGCAATCTAGTTCAATTGGCATATCATAGTTTATAAAGAAAATGTTCTACATTCTACTTTGGTGAGTAGCGTCTTGGACCTTAAAAGCTTGTGAGCAGCCGTCTAAGATACTCCACTGGTCTCATCCCGTCTGGAGCAAGGGAGAACGAAGAAAACCAAAAACATAAGAGAAAGATTAGTCCAAAGGACTAATGGACCATAACCTTCACCAGACTGAGTCCAGCACAACTAGATGGTGCCCAGCTACCACCAATGACTGCTCTAACAGGGATCACAATAGCAGTTCCCGGACAGAGCTGGAGAAAAGTGTAGAACAAAATTCTAACTCACAAAAAAAGACCAGACTTATTGTTCTGATAGAGACTGGAGAAACCCTGAGAATATGGCCCCCGATACCTTTTCAGCTCAGTAATGAAGTCATTCCTGAGGTTCACCCTTCAGCAAAAGATTAGACAGGCCCATAAAACAAAATGAGATAAAGGGGCACACCAGCCCAGCGGCAAGGACTAGAAGGCAGGAGGGTACAGGAAAGCTGGTTATAGGGAACCCAAGTTCAAGAAGAGAGAGAGTTGACATGTGGTGAGGTTGTTAACCAACGTCACAAAATAATGTGTGTACTAATTGTTTAAGGAGAAACTAGTTTGTTCTGTAAAACTTCATCTAAAGTACAATAAAAAAAAAAGAAATAATAATGATATTCTTAGTCTGCATCCTGATAGTATTAGGCATAATAAAACTTTTCTATTGTCTTACACAGTTAAAAAAGCCTCAGGCTGAAATGTCGATGTACATTGAGTCTACTCACTTCAGCAATGTGATGGACGGAAACGTTGCTCTTGCTTAAGATCCTGATGAAGAACCAGATGGTATCTGGTGGAAAACAGCACCGTGAGTTTAAAAAGCCCTGCCATGGACACCCTCTAAGGGCTCTACTAAGTCCAGGTATTAATCACCAGTGTGTTATCTCCATTCTCTGATCAAAAGAAAAATGATTTAGGAGATAGTACTGGAGCCATTATTCCCTTTCCTTGAGCATAAAGAATGTGACCCAGCTGGAGTTGGACTCACAAAGACTCATAAAGACACATCAACTGGGCCCTGTGGTACAAAGACAATAGCTAAGACAATCTTAAAAAAAAAAAAAAAATTTTAGGGAAACATTTACATAAACAGGGCATAAAAGTCACTCTTTTTTCTTTTAATAGTTAGTAAGTAGTCAGTTATAAAATCAACAAGAGGTCAGTAACCACAATGAAAGGCCTAGGTCCAATATTCGCCCCTCCCCAAGAATATGCCAAACAATTCCGAGCCAGGCTATAGTTCAAAATCGACACTGGTCCTGAATGACCAATGTCCAAAAAAAAATGGCAAGAGTGAGACAGAGCCCCCACAGTGTTGCATTAAAAATCCTGTTTTCTTTGCTGGGCTTCCTCCCCCACAGCGTTGCATCTGAATCCTGCTTTTGCTTGGAGAATATATGTAAACCCATTGTGCCTGTGTAGTATGATTAAGAATGTTGCTGACGTAACTTGTATGAACTCCCTACTTGTAAACCCCTTAAAAGTAACTTCTCTGCTTGCCGTTGGAGAGCAGTCTTGGCAGCAGCAGCTCCGACTGACTCTTTTTCCTTGTACAATGAAATAAATGTGCCTTTCCTGTTCTCCCACCTCAGTCTCTCCTTTATTGGCTGATAGGAGTCATGCCGAGCAAGAACCTGGAATTTCCACCCGGTAACATGAAGGGAAGAGAAATTAAACAAAAAAGAACCTGTTTCAGCAAATTCTCTTATTCTTGGAAGTTCCTAGAAATTCTCTCACAACCTAAATAACTTTTTTTTTTCCTTTTTCCCCTGTTAATATCTTGTTGATAGGAGTGCACCAGTTCTGTAGCACGTTTTGCTTCAAATGCTCAGTATTTTAAATACATTATGGATTAAATCAGTTTTGTGGCCTCTAACAACATTTCTAAGATATTTTCTATGAAATAACATTTTATTTCCAAACTGATTGACATAGAGTTTTTTCAGAGAATTATTTATAAGTTGTGGGCATCCTTATCCTAGACTAGATTCCCCAGAAACAGATCTGAGATGAGAATTCATGCTAAAGTGAATTAGGATGTATTGTCTGGAAAAACTAGTAAGGGAGTGGAGAAGAGGGAGCAGGAAGGGAAGGAGCACTCATCAGTGAGGAGCGGAGTCTTTAATTCTCATGGAATCCAGATTTCTGAATTCCATGGAGGTTGAGGTGACCAACCCAAGCTATTGCCCTGAGATGATCTTTGAACCTTAAACCTTGAGAAAACTCATTGTTGTTGTTAGGTGCCATCAAGTTGGGTCCGACTCATAGCAACCCTATCTATGTACAACAGAATGAAACACTGCCCAGTCCTACACCTTTCTCACTATAGTTTCTATGTTTGAACCCATTGTTGCAGCCACTGTGTCAATCCATCTTGTTGAGGGTCTTCCTCTTTTTTGCTGACCGTCTACCAAGGATGCTGTCCCTCTCCAGGGACTAGTCCCTTCTGATAATATGTCCAAAGTACTTGAGACAAAGTCTCACCATCCTCACTTCTAGTAGTATTCTGGCTGTACTTCTTCCAAGATAGATTTGCTCATTCTTCTGCCAGTCCATGGCATATTCAATATTCTTTGCCAACACTGTAATTCAGATGCATCTTTCTTCTTCGCTCTTCCTTATTCATTGTCAAGCTTTTACATACGTACGAAGAGATTGGAAATACCATGGCACCTTAGTCCTCAAAATGACATCTTTGCTTTTTAACACTTTAAAGAGGTCTTTTGCAGCAGATGTGCCCAATGCAATATGTCGTTTGATTTCTTGACTGCTGCTTCCACAGGTGTTGATTGTGGATCCAAGTAAAATGAAATCCTTGACCTTTTCAATATTTTCTCTGTCTATCATGACGTTGCTTATTGGTCTAGCTGTTAGGATTTTTGTTTTCTTTATGTTGACTTGTAATTCATACTGAAGGCTTTAGTTTTTGATCTTCATCAGTAAGTGCTTCAAGTTCTGTTTATTTTCAGCAAGCAAGGTTGTGTTATCTGCATATTGCAGGTTGTGAATGAGTCTTTCTCTTATTCTGATGCTGCATTCTTCTTCATATAGTTCAACTTCTTGGGTTATTTACTCAGTATACAGATTGAATAAGTATGGTGAAAGGATACAAGGAACGACTCATCTATCAGCTTGTCTTACTGTGGTGGCATGCATGTTGCTGTGATGCTGGAAGCTATGCCACCAGTATTTCAAATATCAGCAAGGTCACCCATGGTGGACAGGATTCAGCAGAGCTTCCAGACTAGCACAGACTGGGAAGAAGGACCTGGCAGTCTACTTCTGAAAAACATGACCAGTGGAAACCTTATGAACATTTAGTTAGAGAGTCAAAAGTGCTCTGAAGAAGAGAAAACCTCCAGAGACTCTTATACCCTACCCTATCAATGTTGTCATGGAAACGGGGCCAGAACAGTGTTTTTATAATAACAATTTACCCTAAAACACAGCTTCCAGTCAGACCCTAGAGTTCCTGTTTCTCAGAACTGACTGCACAAAGATAAATCTTCAAAAGAGCCCAATGCCTAAGGCAAAATGATCTTACCTAAGCTAGGCAACTGTTTGACTTACAGGTGGCTTTAGGAAACCAGTTTCTTCAAGGCTCAAGATACAAAAGGAGGCTTAAGGGCAAATGGTTTTGGCTGGTCACCCTAACTCCATGGACCCCACAAATCTGAATCCAGGAGAATTAAAACAGTTTCTCAAAGCTCATAAGTGGAAGTGGATCTATTTTTTTCCCTCCTCTCCTCTTCTGTCCTTTCCGCTTCTCACCCCTTTCTTCTTTTAAACACACACACACACAGTGATTTTAATACTCATTCATCTTAAATGGGAGTAGCTTGCAGATATCAAGTCCCAGTGAGTTTATCAGGGAGGGAGTAGCCTGTCTTGGTTAAAATAACAATGTGCAGTAGAACAGAAAATAAGATGCCACAGCAAACTAAACATCTTCACTTTCACCACATGTGAAGGAGCCGCCTAATTGTAGACTTGAGCTGTGCGGAAGTTGCCAGAACCTTCAACAGGCGCCAGGCGCCAGGTGTCAGTAAATTTCACCCACCTGCTCACCTTAACCCCAGGGAAACCCAAAGTGTGGGGCGAGGAAGCCAGGCTTCCTCCCTCTGGTCACTCCCCTGGTCACTCATCTATGCTCCAGTCAACTTAGATATTTGTCCAGAAAGTGAAGATGTTTAGTTTGCCATGACATCTTATTTTCTATTTCACTGCACAATGCTATTTTCACCAGGGCAACCAAGCTTTCTGATAAACTTTGAGAACATCTGAGCCAGCTTGACAGTGAAAAGACTCAGTGCACTCTGAGTCTTATATATTTATTTCACTTTATTCCATGTTTAATATGACTGAGTAACCAGTTTAATAAAAAAAGGTGGGAGTGGGAAGCCAGTGTGGATTGTATAATAAAGCAGGCCTGGTTTCTGCAGATTGTATCCCAACAGTTCCAATATTCCTTTCAAAAAACAGATTCTTAACACAGATTAAGTGCGATGGGCAGCTGATATTTCAACCCAATTCGTGTTATAGCTCTGAATAGGAACAAGCAAAGGTGTACTTCTCCAAATAGTCAGCAGGTGCTTGCCTCCAATCAACTGCATTTACCAGGCAAAGAGAAGCAATAGGAAAAGAACATCTCAGTAAGGGCCCAGTCCAAACTGGCTCAAGAACAATGACATCAAAAATCTGCAAACAACTTCCTTCCTTAAATATGACCACAGGAGCTAGCAATATTTCCAGGGGTGTATCAAGAGTCAAAGCAAGCCAGTCTCACCACCTGGTATCTATATTTTCACTGCTGGACTGGGCACTCCTCCTTGGTGTCTCACACTTTCTCTTCTAGTTTTCAAAGTGTTTCTTTTTCACTTCATACTTCATTTACGAGAGATCATATGTGAATTGTCTGTCTGTATTTCAACTCTGTCTTGCAGTCAGTCTAGGGACTGGATAATGCAGAATCATGAAACCTGAGAATTGGAAAGGGCTTGAGAAGTCATTGAGCATAATTCCTACCCAATACAAAAATCCTTCCTCTTGAATACATACAATGATAATGACCTCATTACCTTATATTTTAGCCTATGAAATTGTTGAACAGCATCTACCTCTATAGAGTTTCTAACTGTGTGGCTTTCTTTGAATTTTCTTTTCTTAAATATGTCTTCTTATAGTTGTATCTTCTGAATACCAGCAAAACATTGTTTGATACAGTGCCAGAAGATGAGCATCTCAAGTTGGAAGGCACTCAAAATATGACTGGGAAAGAGCTGCCTCCTCAAAGTAGAGTCGACCTTAATGATGTGGATGCAGTCAAGCTTTCAGGACCTTCATCTGCTAATGTAGCACGACTCACAATGAGAAGAAATAGCTGCAAACATCCATTAATAATCAGAACGTGGAATGTATGACATATGAATCTAGGGAAATTGGAAGTCATCAAAAACGAAATGGAATGCCTAAACATCGATATCCTAGGCATTAGGGAGCTGAAATGGACTGGTATTGGCTATTTTGATTCAGACAATCATATGGCCTACTATGCCGGAATTACAACTTGAAGGAAATGGTATCACATTCATCATCAAAAAGAACATTTCAAGATCTATCCTGAAGTACAACACTGTCAGTGATAGGATAATATACATACACATACGAGGAAGACCAGTTAATATGACTATTATTCAAATCTGTGCACCAACAACTAACTGCAAAGATGAGGAAATTGCAGATGTTTACCAACCTCTGCAGTCTGAAATTGATCAAACATGCAATCAAGATGCATTGATAATTTCTAGTGATTGGAATGCAAAAGCCAGAAACAAAGAAAGATTGATAGTTGGAAAATAAGGCCTTGGTGACAGAAATGATGCCAGAGATCAAACGATAGAATTTTGCAAGACCAATTACTTCTTTGTTGCAAATGCCTTTTTGCAACAACATAAACAGCGACTATACACGTGGAACTCACAGGATAGAAAACACAGGAATCAAATTGACTACATCTGTGGAAGGAGATGATGGACAAGCTCAGTATCATCAGTCAAAACAAGGACGGGGCCGATTGCAGAATAGACCGTGAATTGCTCATAGGCAAGTTCAAGTTGAAGCTGAAGAAAACTAAAACAAGTCCACGAGAGCCAAAATACGACCTTCAGTATATCCCACCTGAATTTGGAGACCATCACAAGAATAGATTTGATGCACTGAACACTAATGACCAAAGACCAGAAGAGTTGTGGGAAGACATGATACACGAAGAAAGCAAAAGGTCATTAAAAAGACAGGAAAGAAAGAAAAGACCACAATGGATGTCAGAAGAGACTCTGAAACTTGCTCTTGAACATAGAGTAGCTAAAGCGAATGGAAGGAATGATGAAGCAAAAGAGCTGAACAGAAGATTTCAAAGGGCAGCTTGAGAAGACAAAATGAAATATTATAATGAAATGGGCAAAGATACTCAGCACTTCTCAAGCTGAAAGAACTGA
The DNA here is from genome assembly GCF_000243295.1 of Trichechus manatus latirostris. Classification (NCBI taxonomy): domain Eukaryota; kingdom Metazoa; phylum Chordata; class Mammalia; order Sirenia; family Trichechidae; genus Trichechus; species Trichechus manatus. The sequence goes on from NW_004444020.1 coordinate 10,031,167, forward strand.
AGAAAAAATTCTACCCTCGAGTTGCAATTTTGAAGGATTCTATGGGCAAAATATTGAATGATGCAGGAAGCATCAAAAGCAGATGGAAGGAACATGCAGAGTCACTGTACCAAAAAGAACTGGTCAACGTTCAACCATTTCAGGAGGTAGCATATGATGAAGAACTGATGGCATTGAAGGAAGAAGTCCAAGCTGCACTGAAGGCACTGGCAAAAAACTAGGCTACAGGAATTAACGGAATACCAACTGAGATGTTTCAACAAAGGGAAGCAGCAATGGAGATGCTCACTCATCTATGCCAAGAAATTTGGAAGACAGCCACCTGGCCAATGGACTATAAGAGATCCATATTTGAACCCATTCCAAAGAAAGATGATCCAATATCATTAATATCCCATGCAAATAAAATTTTGCTGAAGATCATTCAAAAACAGTTGTAGCAGTACATTGACAGGGAACTGCCAGAAATTCAAACTGGATTCAGAAAAGGATGTGGAATGAGGGATATCATTGCTGATGTCAAATGGTTCATGGCTGAAAGCAGAGAATACCAGAAAGATGTTTACCTATGTTTTATTGACTGTGGAAAGGCATTCGACTCTGTATATCATAACAAATTATAGATAAAATTGCAAAGAATAGGAATCCCAGAACACTTAATTGTGCTCATGCAGAACCTGTACGTAGACCAAGAGGCAGTCGTTTGAACAAAGCAAGGGGATACTGCATGGTTTAAAATCAAGAAAGATGTGCATCAGGGTTGTATCATTTCACTATACTATTCAATCTGTATGCTGAGCAAATAATCTGAGAAGCTAGACTATACGAAGAAGAATGTGGCATCAGGATTTGGAGAAGACTCATTAACAACCTGCAATATGCAGATGAAACAACTTTACTTGCTGAAAATGAAGAGAACTTGAAGCATTTACTGATGAAGATCAAAAACTACAGCCTTCGGTATGGATTATGCCTCAGCATAAAGAAAACAAAAGTCCTCACAACTGGACCAGTAAACAACATCATGATAAATGGAGAAAAGATTGACTTTGTCAAGGATTTCATTTTACTTGGATCTACAATCAACACCCATGGAACCAGCAGTCAAGAAATCAAAGGACGTATTGCATTGGGCACATCTGCTGCAGAAGACCTCTTTAAAGTGTTAAAAGGCAAAGATGTCACTTTGAGGACTAAGGTTCACCTGACCCAAGTATGGTATTTTCAATCACCTCATGTGCACGGGAAAGCTGGAGAATGAATAAGGAAGACTGAAGAAGAATTGACGCCTTTGAATTATGGTGTTGGTGAAGAATATTGAATATACCATGGACTTCCAGAATAACAAACAAGTCTGTCTTGGAAGAAAAACAGCCAGAATACTCCCTGGAAGTGAGGATGGTGAGGCTTCATCTCACATACTTTGGACATGTTATCAGGAGGGATCAGTCTTTGGAGAAGGACATCATGCTTGGTAAAGTAGAGGGTCAGTGAAAAAGAGGAAGACCCTCAATGAGAAGGACTGACACAGTGGCTGCAACAATGGGCTCAAACATAGCAAGTATAGTGAGGATGGCGCAGGACTGGGCACTGTTTTGTTCTGTTGTACATGGGCTTGCTATGAGTCAGGACCAACTTGACGGCATCTAACAACAACAACATAGTTTTACCCATTTAGCACCTGTGATCCTGTCTATTAATATTACCAGCTCCAAAATGACACGACCATTTTCTTCTGAGGTTTTTAGCACTTCCAAGTCAGAATGTAATTCAGATCAAAAGTTCTTCTTGTACCTTTCTTTATTCTCAGAGACGAAATTATTATTAAAACAATTAAAAATGTATCAATCCATACTTCTTACATGATAAGACTTCCATTATGAATGAGATTTCTAATAGAGGTACATAGAACTGAAATCTCTCCGTCCACTCACTCATTCATTCATGGATTCATTTATTCAGCAAATGCTTATATAGCACTTACTATAGACCTGGATGAGGCCCTGTTGGCACAGTGGTTAAGTGCTACAGCTGCTAACCAAAAGGTCAGCAGTTCGAATCCACTAGCTGTTCCTTGGACACCCTATGGGGCAGTCTACTTTTTCCTATAGGTTTGCTATGAGTCGACATCGATTCTACAGAAATGGGTTTTTTGGTTTATAGACCAGGTTATGGAGATGAATTGACACAGCAGCTGCAACAGTGGGCTCAAGCATAGTAACAATTGTGAGGATGGTGCAGGACTCGCAGAGTTTCATTTTGTTGTATGAGTCAGAACCGACTCTACGGCACCTAACAACAACACAACAACATAGGCCAGGCCCTGCACTTGGCAGTGAGACCTCAAAAATTAACATTACCAGCCTCCTTTCTTTCTGAGTTCACATATAAATACACAGTTGCACTATATTTTAATAAATGCCATGGTAGGGGCATATATCGGTAAGAGGTAGGAAAGGGGCAAGTGGTTAACTCTTAGAGGTAGGGAGCAAGAGGGCATCTAATGTACTAAAAAATCTACGATGATTAATCTAAATTTAGAATAATAACTCAGAGTTTTCTGGTGTGCAAATGGGAAAGAGCTTCTCAGGTATATATAGTGGAAAATAAACCCAGTAAAAAGAATCAGGCAAGGCCAGATTATATAGGTTCTTATGAACCCTGCTCAGGACCTTAGATTTTATCCCCTGGAAGGGTTTTAAGCAGGGGAGTGATTTGTTTAGATTTACCTTGTCACCAGTTCACATGATCTTTAAGCATTTCACTCATCCTCTATTAGCTTAGGCAGGCTGTGCCATACTCCCACAACAATAGTTCTTCCATTTCTCTTTTAAAAATAATTTCATAGTCATTAAAAAAAATTAAACAATACAGTGCTTTACAGTGAGAAGGATTAGCACAGTAGCTGCAACAATACACTCAAACATAACCAGTAATTGTGAGGATGATGCAGGACCCGGCAACGTTTCATTCTATTGTACCTAAGGTCACCATGAGTCGAACTCGACTTGATGGTGGCTTTCTATCTATCGATCCATCCATCCATCCATCCATCCATCCAACCATCTATCTATCTATCTATTTATATCCATACTTTATTGAGGAGTCCCTGGGCTGTGCAAATGGTTAACGTGCTCGGCTACTAACTGAAAGGTTGGCAGTTGGAGTCCACCCAGAGGTACCTTAGAAGAAAGATCTGGCAATCTACTTCTAAAAAATCAGTCATTGAACACCCTGTGGAGTACAGTTCTACCCTGACATACATGGGATCACCATGAGTCAGAATCAACTCAGTAGCAACTAGAAAATACTTTATCAGGATTTCCATATTTTTTTTCCCTAATAATGACTTTTTTCTGTTTCAGGATCCCATTCAGGATACCATGTTACCTTTAGGCACCATGTCTCCTTAGGTTCCTCTAGATTGTGGCAGTTTCTTAGACTTTTCATGTTTCTGATGACCTTGACTGAATGTCCTTCAGTTTGGGAAGTGACACTAGAAAGAAGGGAAACAAATGAGGTAAATCCTACAACTGCCCTTGCTTACTGCTTGGAGTTTCTAATGCAAGAAGGGGGAATCTAGACTGAGCCTAATGGTCTCCTTGAGTCGAAGAAATGGAGTTCAAAGTTTAAGGAGACCAAGGTGGCTAAAATTTGCAGGATAGAGATCTGCAGAGGATTCTTCTTGAGTCTTCAGCTGAGTACTGATCAGCTCATGAGAGTGAGGAAGCTGAGACCAGGGAAAGAGCCACGGGGAAGGCAAGTGGGAAAATCCCTGAAACTCACACAGGGCTGGGAATAGTTTGTGTTTCCAACAGCAGTAATGGAAAAACCTCCTAACACATGGGGCACTGGGTAGAGTTCTCAGAAAGGGGTTGCCTAAATAATGTGCTCAAATTATCCCTAGATTTAGGGGCATACTGGGCCCACCAAACAAAACATAAAAGCAACCCTTGAAAGGATCAAACTATTTTCAAGTAACTTAACTGCATCCCAGAATAAAGACCAAAAATACATAAAGAAATACAAAAAAACAAACAAAAAAAAAACCTATATCCAACAACATAAAAATCACAATGTCTGATATTCAATAAAACATTATCAGGCATGTAAGAAGCAGTAAAACACAATCAGTAATAAGGAGAAACATCTGAATAAAAACAGATACATAAATGACACAGACGCAAGAACTAGTAGGCAAAGACTTTAAGACAGCTATTAGCTTTATACAGAACTCATTGTAACAGGAGAAAGGTGGGGTACAGAACTCAAATTCTAGTAAAAAGACCAGACTTAATGGTCTGACTGAGACTGGAAGAACCCCAGAAACCATGGTCCCTGGACTCTCAACCTAGAACTAAAAAAATTCCTGAGGCCAACTCTTCAGACAAAGATTGGACTGGACTCTGGGACATAAAATGATACTTGTGAAGAGTGTGCTTCTTGGCTCAAGTAGATCCATGAGACTAAATGGGCAGTTTCTGTCCAGAGGTGAGATGGGAAGGCAGAGGGTCAGGAGCTGGTTGAATGGACATGGGAAATCCATGGTGGAAAGGAGGAGTGTGCTGTCACAGTACAGGGAGAGCAATCAGGGTTGCATAACAATGTATGTATACATTTTTGTATGAGAGACTAACTTGAATTGTAAACTTTCACTTAAACTACAACAATAAAAAAAAAAAAAGAACCCATTGTACTGGGTTTCAGCCAACCCATCTTTTCCCTCTTTTTCCCTCTTCCTCTGTGCCCTCCCCTTCTTCCTTAAATCTACTTTTCAGTCTCATTCTCATAATTCGTATAAGCACAGTCACTGGGCTAGTCAGGGTGGATATCAAGTATGAATTCCTGTGGACTCTGGGCTTGCTGAGTTTACAGCAGGCAGCCACCTCTGACAGAGCAGTGAGCTGGGACTCGGTGCCCAGAGCAGGGGTAATTACTTCAGCCAGAGAAGGGGAGGGGAGGTTCCAAGGAGACTTCACAGAGGAGAAGTTATACATTCAGTCCAAAACTGTTTGATTCAAAAAGTAAATCAGAGTTACCTGAGGTAACCCAATGCAAAGCACTCCTTGAAAGATACCTTCCACTTCTCAGATGTCAAATGATCCTATTTCAGATTTATCAAAGCAGCAGGGATTAGCTGAGCCTTATACCCTTCAGTTCTGCTCAATCCTTCTCTCTGTTTCTTTGTCTGAATAGTTGTTTTAGTGAGTGAGAAGAAAGAATGGGAGCTAATTAGTGTTTCTTGCAATGTTCCTTGTTTAGTTTTGTAATCCTTCTGTCAGGCTTATTTTCATGTTAAGCAAAGGAAGTCCCTCTGGAATATTATAATCTCTTCTTAGTGTTGGCAGGAAGCTGTGATGTTTAAATTAATAAAGAACTTCCCCATAGGTGAAGGGAAGGACAGCACACACTACAGGGGAAGTCAGCACAACTGGACTAAACCAAAGCTAAGAAGTTTCCTGAATCCAATCAAACACTTTGAGGGACAGAGTAGCAGGGGTAGGGGTCTGGGGACCACGCTTTCAGGGGATATCTAGGTCAATTGGTATAACAAAGCTTGTTAAGAAAATGTTCTGCATCCTACTTTAGTGAGTGGCGTCTGGGGTCTTAAAAGCTTGCAAACAGCCATCTAAAATGTGTCAATTGGTCCCAACCACCTGGAGTAAAGGAGAATGAAGAACACCAAAGACACAAGGAAAGTAGTAGCCCAAGAGACAGAAAGGGCCACATAAACCAGAGACTTCATCAGCCTGAGTCCAGAAGAACTAGACGGTGCCCGGCTACAAGCAATGACCACCCTGACAGGGAACACAACAGAGAGTCCCGGATGGAGCAGGAGAAAGGTGGGGTGCAGAACTCAAATTCTAGTCAGAAGACCAGACTTAATGGTCTGACTGAGACTGGAGGAACCCCAGAAAGCACAGCCCCTGGATTCTCTATCAGCCCAGAACTAAAACAATTTCTGAGGTCAACTCTTCAGACAGGGATTGAACTGGACTGTGGGACATAAAGTGATACTCGTGAGGAGTTTGCCTCTTAGCTCAAGTAGATACAAGAGACTAAATGGGCAGCTTCTGTCTGGAGGTGAGATGGGAAGGCAGAGAGGGTTAGGAGGTGGTTGAATGGACATGGGGAATCAGGGGTGGAAAGGAGGAGTGCGCTGTCACAGTATGGGGAGAGCAATTAGAGTCACATAACAATGTATGTATAAATTTTGTATGCAAAAAAATAAAATAAAAAAGAACTTCCAAGAAAACTGTGGCTTTCCTCGAGAATTTGGTTTAAAGAGCATGTCATTCTTCCAAGTTTACATTGCCTCCATAGTGTTTAAGACTAGAGATAAGAACCTTTCTAAGGAGCTGGGTACAGGCTTTAGATTTGAATTATATGATCAGCAGAACGTTATACCTATACCTAGACATTCTGCACCCGCAGTGCCTGATGCTCCTGCCCCCTTCTGCCCACCCCCTCTGCCCCAGTTTGGCCTCTGTAACAGCCTCCTGACTTGACTCCATCCTCCAGCTGTGCCCTTTGCTACCAGCTCTACTGAGCCCCACCTCTTCTTAAAAGCCTCCAAAGCCCTCAACTTGGCCCTCTATGACTAGATCCTAATCCAACTTTTCTCCTTGAGCCCCAATCTTCGCCTTCACATAATCATTCCAGACAATTTGCTCCTTCCCTTCTCCGTCTCACACTTTCCTATCATTCCTTCTGCTGCCCTTCTCTCTGCCGTCTCCATGTCTGCAAGGCCAAATCTGGCCCATTCTTCAAACCAGGGGCTGTCCTGGGTTTCCTCTAACAGTGCCATCTGGAAGTGCTGTCTCTCACCCTTCATCTCCCATAGGACTCCCATCTCTCCATCTCTGTCTGTCTCATAGCATTTACTTTTCACCTTGTATTATAAGTTGCCAATTCCCTAAAGGGGCCCTGTGGCACAATGGTTAAGCTTTAGATTGCTAACCAAAAAGCCAGTGGTTCGAACCCACCCAGGGCTCCGTGGGAGAAAAGACTTGGTGATCTCCTCCCATAAAGAACACAGCCTAGGAAACCCTATGGGGCAGTTCTACTCTGTCATATAAATAGGGTTGCTGCGAGTCGGAATCGACTAAGCACACAACAATTCCCTAAATGATAGATGAATATATTCTCCTTTTAAGAAACTGGAACACTAGAAATAAAACTTCAGACCCCCCCCCCAACCCGGTCCTCAACCGCTTCTCCATTCCACAGAGGTAACCACTTCTATGAGTTTGATGTGTTTTCCTTCTAGCTCTTTTACACATACACACACACACGCATGTATATATAATTCTGCAATTTGCCTTTTTAAAGCAGCATAATGTTTTTTTGGGGGTCTGTCTATGTTGATACATACCGATTTAGATATCTAATTTTCATTTTTCTACGGAATTTCATCATACGATAACACTTCATTGTATTTACCTATCCTTTATGAACATTCTGTTCTCTCTGCCCAAAATATATTTCTGCCAGCTGGCCCAGCTAACATTCAGGTTTTACCTCCACTATACAGTCTTTTCTGACCCCTACCCTGGACTGAGTATTCCTGTCATCCTCTATCACCACCCCTTCAGTTCATAATACCTGAAAAAATGGTCTTCAAATCTTCCCCACTGCCATGCAGATTAGCTGCCCCTTCTTTGAAAGCATTGTCATACGATGGCCTAGGCTCTGGAGTCTCAGCTTCTACCCTGCACATTTGTCAATGTATTTGCTGGCAAAGGTAGCTTGCTCTCTCTCACTCTACAAGGAACCCAGGTGCCAACCTTTAAAATAACAATACATTCAGCAGCTAGTGCACAATTAAGTGTTTTCCTGTGAGCTTTTTGAGGCTGAGCATTCATGGCTGTGTCTCTCTGGAAACCAGCACAGTGCCTGGCACATGGCAGATCTTCAGTCTTACTTCTCATACAGGATTGCACGTTCCTTGAAGTCAAGATTTGTATCTGATTCATTTGCCAACCCCTCAAGGTTTTACATAGTGCTTTACTCATATTGCTAAATAAATAATAAGTGAGTAATGAAACAATAGCTCTGTTTGGCCATTTCAGAAAAAGACTCACTCCCTTCAGAAAAAAGAGTGGGATGTGAGCTGGAGAATTAGTCACCCTGTGGTATAACCAAGCTAGAAACAGTGTTGCAAGGGAGAGGGAGGAACGAGATCAGGTGTTGAAACTACCCCAGCTGTGATGGAAAGAATGCATCCCAGAGGCTGTGCCTATCCTGGCTCAAGTCAGCACAAAGTTCTGAATCTGGGCCTGACACATCTGTCAATGTTGGGAGCCTCTCTGCCTTGGTGGAACTGGGAACTCAGGGCCAGCAGCATGGCTTATAAAGACATTTATGAATAGTGCCTGACCTGGGCTCTGTGGTCTCTGTCCTGTGTCAGTACATGGAGTCTCATCATCACTGTGAGGTGCTGCTTAAACCCTTCTCTCAGCATTGCCTTGGCCTTAGACAGCTGCCCTGCTCCAGGGTCTCAGTACCCTGCCCTGGCTCTCCGAAGAACTTCTCCTAAATTTGGGGAAGCAAGAACTAGCTCTCAAATGAGCTTTTTGAAAAGGGCCAATCAGATCTTTTGGAGCCTTCTACCCGAATCCTTATGTATTTGATGTCCAGTGTTGTCCAGCCCCAGTCCTTCTCCTCACTGCATCAGGTTATGGCCCTGTTTAATACCTTCAATGACTCCCCTTTGCCTCCAGGATAAAGTTTAACTCAAGCTGTCCTGAGCTGGTCCCTGCCTTCTCTTGCCACACTGCCTCCTGGCTGTCTACACTTCAACACTTCTAGATTCACAAGGTTCCTTGGATGTATAATCTTCTCTCTTGCTTCAGAGCCTTGGCACATACAACGCTTTTCCTTCTTATCTGGCTTCATGCATTTCTTCTTAGATCTCAGCTTTCCTTAAATCATCTTCCCTATCTAGGTGATGGCATCTTGCTATATGATTCTATACACCCCAAAACCAGTTGCCATCAAGTCAATTCCAACTCACAGCGACCCCATGTGTGTCAGAATATAACTGTGTTCCATAAGGTTTTCAGTAGCTGATTTTTCAGAAGTAGATCTCCAGACTTTTCTTCCAAGGCACCTGTAGGTGGATTTGAACCACCAACCTTTCAGTTATCAGTGAGCATATTAACTGTTTGCACCACCCAGGAACTCCATACACCCCATACATCGCCATTTTAGCTGCAGTGAGGGTGATTGCTAGTTTAATGGTGCACCAACAGATCTCTAAGGAGACACCATATCTGGATCACTTTGGGTGACTGGCCCAGGGCCATGGAGTAAATGCTCACTGAACAGTCAATGAAGAAATAAATGAAAGAGTATTTCTCCTGCCCTACACCCCTGATCTTGCAATGCCTCAAGTTCTTTCCGAATATTTTGTTGGCTAAGAATCCCTGAGGGTTCTGATTTAGTCTTTTCCTTGAGGGCTGTACTATGTTTTAAGAAAATGCCTATTCCCAGCTGCACAGTTTAGGTACATAAAATTTGCATATTGCAGTAAATACTTGGCGTCATGAATTTCTAGCCTGTTAAATAACAGAACTTAAAGTGCTAGTTAAGCATGTAAAAGAAGATAGCATCGTAAATACTAGAAAATTACAAGTTGGTGATTTTTTTTCCCTTTGATCTTGTAACTTTTTACCAGATGAAAGAGTGGCTGCCTCAGAGAATACCTTGGGTAAACTTTTTGCCTGCATTGTTTCTTCCTGATCCATCTGGGACAAGGAAGAAAGCACTCACTGTGGCAGACACCTACTAAGGGTGACTGCCCAGCTCACAACAAATCACTCTTCTTTAGGAATGTCCCCAAACAAAGGGTAGGCACTCAGCACCTACGCTTTGTGAGAGGGATTGAAAGATAGACTCCTGACACTGGCAGGGCCAACTGGTCTCTTTTCTGGAATTTGAAACTTGAACAGTTTTAGACCTAAGGGTTGGAATATTGGAATGGTGTTAACGGCCTCTTAGAGAGATGGTAGGAGTGTGTGGGTGGTACAAAGAGTCAATGCACTCAGCAGCTAACCAAAAGGTTAAAGCTTTGAGACCACTCAGAGGCACCTAGCAACCTACTTCCAGAAAATCAGTCATTGAAAATTCTATGGAGCACAGTTCTACTCTGACATACATGGGGTTGCCATGAGTTGGAGTCGACTCAGGGCAGCTAGTGTAGTTGACTGGTTCTGACAGTTATTTGGCTCTAAAAGTAGAAGAAACAATGAATGGAATTGCTATTTTGAATTTGCTAATCAGCATGAGAAGAAAAACATCACCAGTGGTGAGGAAGTGGCCCATCATGTCAATTATATGAACAAAAGTGGTGCCCTAGAGGTCAGGAAATTAAATATCTCAACTTTCTGAGGACAGATAGCCATGACTATAGAGCCATGCCTTACAATGAAATATGGCTCTAGAGACTTTAAGAATTAAATTGTAACTGTAAAATCACAAATAACTCCAAAGAGAAAGAAAAAGCTATCTAGAGAAACAGCATGGTTGCAGAGGGAACTCCCTGATAAGCCTAGATTTTAAATAGGAAAGAACATGATCCCCACCCTCAAGAACATCACAATCTGGTGGAGAAGATAACACATTTAACCTAATAATTCAAACTCAAAGAAGAAAGTGCTGAGAGCCCTGAGAGAGGGACAAGCCACTGGCTACTGGAGGTAGCAGGTGAGAGGAGCCACTTCCAGCTCAGGGGATAATATCTTGTCCTGGTCCTCATTAGTTTTTTATAGCCTAGGCCAGGCTCCTCCTCATGTTGTAAGAATAGGAAGGCCCTTATAGTCTTTTACTGTCTTATGCCTTTGGGCAAGGAGCCCTGGGGTGAAAAGTTTAACTTCTCGGTTTCTAACTGAAAGGTTCGTGGTTCAAACCTACCCAGTGGCTCCAAGGGAGAAAGACCTGGCCATCTGCTGCCATAAAGATTATAGCCTAGAAAATCCCATGGGGCGGTTCTACTCTGTCACATGGGGTCACTATGAGTTGAAATCCACCGGATGGCACCTACCAAAAACAACAACCTGCCTCTGGGCACATAGTAACAAAACAAACAAACAAACAAACCTGTTGCTGTCAAGTCTATTCCAACTCATAGCAACCCTACAGGACATAGTAGAACTGTGCCACAGGGTTTCCAAGGAGTGGCTGTTGAATTTGAACTGCCAACATTTTCGTTAGCAGCCCAATGCTTAACCACTGTACCATCAGTAGATACTCTGTTGGCTGAATAGCTGAACTCTCACACTTTTACAACATTGGAGGTTTCAACTCATGGCAACCCCAAATGTGTTAGAGTAGAACTGTACTCAAAGGGTTTTTCAAGGACTGATTTTTTGGAAGCAGATCTCCAGGCCTTTCTTCCGAGGAGCCTCTGGGTGGACTTAAACCTCCAACCTTTTGGTTATCAGTTGAGCGTGTTAACAACCTTTTGCACCACTCGTGGACTCAAGAGTTTTAAGTAATTACCGTTTATTTATTGCCTGCTGACTACAAGGTATCTTATGAAAATCACCTCATTGCATCCTTACATTATTTCTATGGAGTAGGTTGTATTATTCCCATTTTACAGATGAGAGAACTATTCTCAGAAAGGATAAGTTGACCTGGACATCACAAGACCACACAGCTAGAAAGCAGTGGAGTCAGGATTCAAAGGCAGACACTGAAGTCTTCCCATTCTACTCTCTGCCTCTAGGGAGTTGCTACAAAATATAGAGCCCAACTCTTCATTTTATCTACAGCCAGGGAAACACAGAATCACCAAATAGTCACTCAGTCCACTGGGATCCAAAGGGAGAAGCCTGATGCTAGACTAGTAACTTCCTCCTCTGAACAAAAGAGACTTCGTTGAGATGTTAGTGTGAAAGCTCAGACTACCGCTGGTGAAACCAAGGCAAGTCTGCCCTCCAGCCAGTTCACTGCCTTCTAGTTTAACTGGCTCTGAACCTGCTCATCAAAACTGACCATTTTTTCCCCTGTACTCTTAAGTGTTGCTGACTCTACCACTATTTGTCACTTATTTTCATTAGTCATCTGTGACTGTTGTTTTTTATTAGATTTTTACGTCCTTGAGATCAGTGACCCTGCAAGGCACAGAGTAAGTGCTCAATATATGTTTAACAGGATTCTTACTGTTTTGAAAAGACTAATTCAAATGCAAGACATTTTTATTTAGTACTTTGAAAATGAGCTTATTTTGTAAAGCTTCCTCTGAATGCTGTAAGAATCATTGGGACCTCACTATCTGCTATAACCTCAGCTTGAAAAACCTGAAATACATTGCTTACTTAGAATTTTACTTTGGTCTTCTTCTAGTTTAGTGCATTACCCAAAGGTAATCAACTTGACATGAAATTCTTCCCATAAACAAGTAAAACTTAAAATAAAAAGATTGCAAAAGTATTGTGTTGCTCCATCAACTGGTGAATGGATAAACAAAATGTAGTATATGCATACAATGGAATATTATGCAGCCATAAAAAGCAATGGAGTACTGATACATGCTACAACTTGGATGATCCTTGAAAACATTAAGTGAAGTGAAAGAAGCCAGACACAAAAGACCATATATTGTATGATTCCATTTATATGAAATGTCCAGAATAGGCAAATTTATAGGGACAGAAAGCAGATTAGTGGTTGCCTAGGCCTAGGAGGATGAGGAAGTTTGGAGTGATAGCTAAAGGAAACAAGGTTTCTTTGAGGGATGATGAAAATGTTCTAAAATTGATAGTGATGGAGGCTGTACAACTCTGTTTAAAGTAAAAATCACTGAGTGTACACTTTAAGTGGGTGGATTATATGGTGTGTAAATTATATTTTAATAAAGCTGTTACCAAAAAAATGTTTTCTTCTTTAAATCATCATGTTGTTTCACTAATCAGATTTGTTTACCTTGTTAGTTTTGTGCTGTAGACTGAGCATTGACAGAAAAAGCACCTGGGTAGGCCTGAAGCCTGCCCAGTTCTTCAAGCTCAACTCCACACAGAAAGTATTGCCCTTTTTTTACTCATATTAGTAACACAAAGAATTTTCTGCCTTCACCTGAAGAGATGGGTAGCTAGGCACACCATACCATTTAGAGCATGCCAGGACCCTTAATCCACCACCCTCTGTCAGTTTGTCTTACTGTGGTGTCTTGCATGTTGCTATGATGCTGCAAGGTATGCCACTGGTATTTTAAATATTAGCAGGGTCATTCATGGTGGACAGATTTCAACAGAGCTTCCAGACCAAGATAGACTAGGAAGAAAAATTAGCCAACAAACATCCTATGGATCACACAGAATATATTCTGATGTACTGCTAGAAGATGAAGGCACTCAAAATACACAGTGGCCACAACAATGAACTCAAGCATACAATGATCGTGAAGATGGCACAAGATGGGGCAACATCTTGTTCCATTGTACGCAGGGTCTCCATGAGTTAGAACTGACTCAATACCAACAAACAAGAAGAAGAAGGACCCTGAAGGGAAGACCAGATTGCCACTAACCACTCAGGACTGATTGGAAAAAGCCCTTAGTTAAACCTAAGCTTGAACAGACCAGAGAGATGAAAAACAGGGAGATGAAATCTGCAATCCACCAGCATTGAAAACACCCAGTTAATCTCACTGCTGTGGCATTTGGCCTTCTTTGCTGCTTCTCTCTTTATTAAAGGAGACTTTCTTTCATGTGGTGTTAACTTAAAACGTGACTGACAAAGTAATCACTACTTCCGTATTTAACTTTTTTTTTCGTCCTAGACTACAAAAGACAGCTGAGTTCCCTTCACATCATAAACCTTGGGTTTGTTATTGATGAATTATTCCAGCTACGTCTGTGTTTGTGTGTGTGTCTTTACTGCGGCTAAATTTCAGTAATTCTGTCAACTTTCTGGAAGCACTCTGTTTTGTGGTCTTAGCGATCAAACGTCAAAGGCTTTACTGATACTTGTTGGACAACAGCTTTCTTGGTAAGGAGGGGAAAGATGGTCGGATTCAGGCGATGTGAAATAATAAAGCTTTGGAGCAGGGAGGGCGGCACGCGGAGGTGATGCATAATTCATCCGGCAAATTAATCAAGTCCCCTTTGCTATGCCCATTGCAATTACAGGGAACACGCAGACTCATCAGCTTTCTCACCCTCCCTCTGCCCCATCCCTGGGAGAAGCCCTGGCTACTTGCTTGGCTCCATTTGAGTCCAGCTTCCTAGTCGCGCGATACCTGGGAACGTGCGTCCGCCAGCGCCTCCGCCACTGCGAGGGTTTCTTCTACTGGTAGGGAACTGCGGGAATCACAGGCAGGGATTTGGTGTGCAGTAGAGTAGAGTGGGGACAATTAGTTTTCTTCATGCTTGACTGAGCCTTAGTGTAGGGACGGACCGTCTTACAGGATGAGACTGATCGCAGATAATAGAAGCTTCATTTCCAACTGACCCTTCATGCGTTCTGCCACACCGGGGAGGAAGGAAAAATGACGACCACCTCAAGAAAGCCAACGCTGAATGCTGAGGCGAAAGCGCCAACACATAAGGAGGGAAAAACAAAAGTAACAGGGCTTTGCCTTGAAATGGTTTCAGTAGTCCCCACCAGAAGAAAACAAGCGGCTTCACTGAGGAGAGAAAATAAAGTCTGGTAATGAAACATGTATTTCTCACACAAGCAACAAGTAAACACACACACACATACACAAACACACATGTACACACGAGCCATTATATAGACAATTTCTTCTGGCCGGGGATATGTCTCCGAGGGGGAAAAAATTTTACTTAAAAAAAGAGCCCTCACTACTGGACCTTCTAGCTGAAGTCACCGAAAAGGACTCATGATGCAGGCAATTTACAATTAAATACCATACACCAATGGAAGAAGGAAACAAAAAATATTTCACTGCAGAGTATACTATCTGCAGTACTTTGAACATTTTCTTCAGGTTTTCTGCTGCTGCATAATAAACTAACCCAAAATTTAGTAGCTTAAAACAACGTCCATTTATTATATATTTTTTTAATTTTTTTAAATTGTACTTTAGGTGAAGGTTTACAGAACAAACAGTTTCTTATTAAACAGTGAGTACACATATTTTATGACATTGGTTAACAACCCCATGACATGTCAAACCTCTCCCTTCTCGACGTTTTTTTTTTTTTTTGGTGAAAATATACATAGCTAAAGATACACCATTTCAAAAATATCTGCATGGACAGTTCAGTGACATTGATTACGTTCTTCCAGTTGTGCTG
>NW_004444020.1:10046532-10056106 GCF_000243295.1 Trichechus manatus latirostris
TTCCATGAATTTGTCTGTCTTTTCCATGAATTTGTCTATTTTTTCCTCATTTTTGTCTGCTTTTTGCTTCAACTCTTGGATAATTCTGAGTATTAGAGATTTGAATTCCCTATCAAGTAATTCTAGTGTCTTTTCTTCTAATGGAAAGTCATCTGGTATTTTATTTTGGATGCCTACTGGAACCATCCTGTCCTGTTTTTGTAGATGTTTTGATATTGTCTGCTGCCTTCGGGGCATTTGGTAGTTATTTTTCTCATTTACTGATTGTAGATTTGTTTGTTTCATCTTTTTTTTTTTTTTTTTCCAATTTTGCTATGTCTGAGCAGGCAGGCTGTGTGTTCTTTGTTGTTTACTCATCTGTGGGCACGATACTTTTTGCCTCCTTCTCCAACTGGTAGGGTCAGTTGCTCAGGTATGGTACAGCACGGCAGGTCTAGCTGAAGAGGAGTTGCTGGGATGGGTTGTTTGTGGCACTTATTACAGCCACCAGGGCTGGTCAGTAATCAGTGCAGGGCAGGTTCCAGTAGGCTGTGCCTGTGCTGCTTGGTGGTGTGATGTTAAGTGCACAGTGCAGGTAGGCAGAATGGGGGGGGGGTTGTGATGTTTGCAGCTAATATGGGTATGGGAGAGAGGAGAGAGGAACAGGAGCCAAAAACATACAATCAAACAAAAAAGAGTGCTAGGGGAGCTTGCCATTGGAGTGGAGAGATGAGAGACTATGAAATGGAGAAAAACAAAAAGGGGAAGAAGAAGAAAGGAAAAGAAAAGAAAAGAAAAGAATGAATAAATAAAAATTAGAAAGTAAAAAGAACAGCAAATCTCCCAGGGATCCCACTGGTGTAGCTACGAGGTCTGGGGAAGTTGTTCCCAGGTGTTGAAGTACAGCCTGGCTAGGAGGCATAGAGGTATTCAGCACCAGGTATTCAGGGGACAGTTACAGAAGGAAGGTATAGAGAGATGAGAAACTGAGTAATGAAGAAAGACAAAAAGGGAAAAAGAGGGAAAAGAAAGCACAACAAATTAAAAAAAAAAAAACAACAAGAAAATTCGCCAAAAAAACAGAAGAAAAAAAAAAAAAACCATGAAGAAAGAAATGCCCTCAGGGATCCCTCTACACATCTGCACAAGCTGAGGGGGTAGGTCCCAAGCTGGGTATCACTGCCCAGCCAGAACAGGTTCTCAACTCGAGAAAAGAAAAAGAAAACAAACAAAGAATTCAAAACAAACAAAAGTCCCAGGATCCCACCAGCATGGCACAATGGACTGGGAGGCAGTTCCACGCTCGAATGGAGCTCCACAGCCCCTTAGGAAGACGAAAGATGGGGCACAGAGCCAGGTATTTGAGTGAAAGGAGGGGGAGGTGTTGAGAGGTAAGGAAGAAATCAAAAGAAGTGGAAAAAAGCAACACCAGCAGGCAACAAATGGCACTCAGGGGGTCGGCCAGGGCAGGTGGGTGGAATCCAAGCAGCTGGTGCTTCCTGGCCAACAGACTGTGGCCGTGGGAAGCAGGGGGAGGCCGAGTAGGGGTGAAGAAGGGTGTGGGGTGGGAAAGCGTATATCACCAGTTACCGGTTGTTCTGTCTCCTGCTGGAAGCTCCATGAAGCTACTTTCTCATACCCCCTGTTTGCTGGTCTCTGATAGGAGTCCAAGATGGCTGATTCGTGCTGTGTTCGCTGATAGGGGACCTCTCCATGTACGTCTCCTCACTCTCTTTTCTCTGTCAGTTTCTTACTCCATTTGGTGCTTCGCTGAGTTCTTTATCTCTTCATTTGATGTTTAGGGTTTCAGGATTGCTGTTTTCTCCCTTTGGCTTAGTTTTTCAGATATTTTCTGGGGAGGGACGGCACGGTGTTTCTGCCTAGAGTGCCACGTTGCTGGAAGTCTCCCATTTATTATATTTCATGTTTTTGGTGGATCAGAAACTCAGGCAGGGCTCAGTTGGATAATCCATTTGTTCCATGTATTATCAGTTGAGATCACTTTGTGGCATTTAGCTAGCACTTGGCCTGGTCTGGAGAGTCCAAGATGGCGTTACTCATTTATCTCATGCCTAGGAAGTGATGAAGAGTTCTTGGCTGGTGCAAACCGTTAAGTGTTCGGCTACTAACCAAAAGGTTGGTGATTTAAACCCACCCAGAAGTAGTTAGGAAGAAAAGCCTGGCAATGTGCTTCTGAAAGGTCACAGATAGGAAAATCCTATGGGGTGCAATTCTTCTCTGCCATGAGTCAGAATCAAGTCGATGGCGTGATGGCAACAGGTTTTTTGTTTTGTTTTATTTTGTTTTTAGGAAAGGATGACTGGAAAGCTGGGTGGGGCCAGACTACCTATATGTAGTCTCTCGAGTGTAGCAGCTTAGGGGTCCCAGAGAAACTGGTCCAAGAGATAGGAAGTGAAAGTTGCCACTTTCTCAAGGCCTGGGTCTGAAGACTGACACTATATTCTGTTGATCAAAGCAATCACAGAGTCTTCAAAAGGAGGGGACATAGATCTCCCCTCATCAATTCCTTCATGATAAGTATCAGAAGAAAAAAAAGTAGGCTACGCATGGCTCCCAGGGTAGGAGATGGCTTTTAGGAACACTGAAAGAAGCAAACAGAATCACCCCTACATTCACTGCCCAACAACCCAAGTCACAAGTTTCTGAAAGGATGGGCCAGGGTAGAGCTCAGAGGAGATGCAGGATGCTTGTGGGAATGGGAGGTGAGGTCTCCAAATCAATTCTCCAAATTTCCAATTCAAATGGTTTTCTCCCTTTTCTGAACTTGTCTTAAACTCATGGTCAGTTTCCTCTAGTTTTGCACCTAAGTGACTGTCGTTTGCAATGGGTGCAGGCTCAAAAGTGTTTCTTTCTTCAGTGAATGAATGAATGAATCTAACTAGGCTTCTTGAGGGCAGAAATTAATCTTAAATTTCTTAGTAGTCATCAAGAGCTACATAGGATATGAAGAGTGCATGTGTTTGCCTTGTTGTTTTCGTGTTTCTTTTTCTTCAGTTAATTCTAGCTCCCCCATCCTGACGTAATTTATTGGAAGGATATTTCCATACCAAGTAGCTTTTTTCTGTTTTACCCATCCACTCATTCTCAATGTTTTCCTTCCACTACATGGGATGTTTTTCTCTTCTGTCTCTATGTTTTACACTTTGGGGAAAGAGTTCAATATCCCGTTTACAAGACTTGGTTTCATGGGTACCTTTGGGGTTTCTAGGCACCATTCAATTGTGGGAGACTGGGTGGGGACTCTGAAGACACAGCCACAGGGGAGTGACTTACAGCAGAACTGGGAAATTTATCCCTCTTGTTGGTGCTTTGCATCTATCAAATGCCAATTCAGACTTCCATCAACAGCATATTCGAAAAGATGCATATTAGGGAAATTTGTTATCCATGCAGTTTCAATGACAGCCAATTCTATTAACTCCCCCAAAGCCTGTGCATTATGGCTGGGCTTTCAGCAGCAAGCCTTGAATAAACTTTTCAGTGATTTCACAACACTTCCATTATAGCTGTTCCATTATGTAGCAGACTAACATTTTCTTGAACAATTAGATGGGGTTGTATAGAATAAAGAGTGATGTTTGCCTGAGATCACAGAAACCTATCTGCTTAGGTGATTCATTTTCTTCCAACAAGGCGGCCCATAATAAGCTTTTCTTCTGGAGCCTTATCTTGCTTCCCATTTCAATTAGTGACAATGACTGGAGAATGGAAAGAAGGTCTTCTTCATGTCCTTGTGCTACAAACAATGCTGGCCAATGAAGAACAATGAGGGAGGGAAGGGAAAAGCAGAGTGGGACCAGGGGAGCAGCTGCAAGAAACCCAGCCTGCTTTCCTGGAGAAGCTGACTCCTGAAGTGCAGTGCAGGGCTGGGGTCTGAAGGAATCAGGTGGCAAAGCTAAGATGGAGAAGAAAGACTTAGACTTGGATGCAAAGTCAGCAGGGAGCCAGGTCACTGCAGGGAGACTGGCAGGCACAGCACAACACTGCCCCTCTCCATGTCTGAGGCAAGTCTCCTCAGGCCTTGTTTCCTGGTATTCTGAGCAGACTGAACCTTCACACTTTGTACAAGGGGCACTTTCACAGTCATTTTTACATGTATGTTTCTGGACATAATTCAGCCGTGTTGCTGTTTTGTTCACAGAGTTTTGATATTCTCCTGTCACCAGGTGTGTCAACTGACCATTCTTTTAGAAACAATTGAAAATGGAGAAATCCAATATAAATTCATTTATTTATTCATTCATTCTCATATTGAATGAGCACTTAAAAAAAGAAAGAAAGAAAAAACAAGTTGCCATCAAGTTGATTCTGACTCATGGCAACACAACATGTGTCAGAGAAGTACTGTGCTCCATTCGGTTTTCAGTAGTTGATTTTTTGGATGTAGATTGCCAAGCCTTTCTTCTTAGGTGCCTCCGGGTGGACTCTAACCTGCAACCTTTCAGTTAGCAGCCAAGGGTGTTAACCATTTGTACCACCCAGGGACTCTGAAAGAGCACATACGTGGTGTCTTAGGCTGAGTTCTCTAAAGAAGCAAAACCAGTAAAGCATATAAATATATATATAGAGAGAGAGAAAGATTTATATCAAGGAAATAGCTCATGAGGTTGTCAAGACTGGAATATCTCAAGTTCATGGGTCAGGATAGAGACTTCTCCTAATTCACCTAGCCACAGGGGCTGGCGAACCCAAGATCAGCAGGTCAGACAGAAGGGCTGTTGCTCACAGGCTGTGAAGCTCAATGAATGCCAAGGTTGGCAGGCAAGACCAAAGGTAAACTGCAAGCTCAAGTCCCAAGAACTGGAAATCAGATGAACAGGAGCCAGCTGCAGGATCCAGTGTGAGCAAAAACCCCAAGCCTTGCCAGAAAGTTCACTTACATTCAGTGCAGGCCACACCCCCAAGGAAACTCCCTTTCAACTGATTAGCTACTCACAGTAGATCACATCATGGAGGTGATCACATTATATCAAATCTCATCATGGAAGTGATCACATCATCATATGACTGTCAAACTATATCATAACTGCCAAACCACTGAGAATCATGACCCAGCCAAACTGACACGCAACCTTAATGATCACACATGAATTCACAAGCCTCACAATTTCTGGCCCATGAACTAGAGAGGCATATTTTTTTTTTTTTTTTTTTTTTTTGCATTATTGTGTCTACTCTATCCTCTATCATGTTTCTCTTTGTCCCTTCTCTCTGCATGCAATTCGTCTTTGGCAAACAGTAATAGATCACTTCCTCCATTCCAGACCCTGTTGTAGGCAATTGCAATAGAACAGTGACCAGAACACAGCTCCTGCCCTTCTGGAACTCACAGTCTAGAGGGGGAAGAAAGCAAGTAAAAAGTATAGTCAGTCCTCCTCATTCACAGATTCTATGTTTGTATATTTGCCTATGCACAAAAATTGATTTGTAACCCCCAAATCAATACTCATGGCACTTTCATGGCTATTCATGGACACATGTATATGCAAAGCAGTGAAAAAATTGAGTTGCCCAAACACCCACATTCCCAGCTGAGGTTGGACAAGGCAATGCTCTGCCTCCTTGTTTCAGCTATCATACTGTAAACAAGTTTCCTTCTTGTGATCTATTTAATGTCACATTTTTCACATTTTTTGTGTTTTTTGTTGGTGATTTCTCAGTTTAAAATTGTCCCCAAATGCAGTGCTGAAGTGTTGTCTAGTGTTCCTGCACAAGAAGGCAGTGATGTGCCTTATGGAGAAAATACATGTGTTAGATAAACTGTGTTCAGGTATGAGTTATAGTGCTGATGGCTCTTGAGTTTGATGTTAATGAATCAATAATATATATTAAATAAGATGTCTTTAAACAGAAACACACATAAAACAAAGTTATGTATTTATTAGTTGATGAAAATGTTGTGACCAGAAGCTCGCAGGAACCTAACCCTGTATTTCTCCCTAGGAGCAATGGTTCAGTATCCGCTGATTCATTGTTCATGGCTTTCTCCTTCTTGTAGACGTTCCATATGGACATCACTGTCAGCTGGTTGGCCAGTTTGAGCTCTTCAGCAAAGCTGTCTCCTTTCTTTGGGGTGGACGGCTTCCAGGGGAAGAGGATGAGCAAAAGAAGGACTTCAAGGCGTTTGCCAGTCTCCACATGGACTGCACCAATGCTCAGCTCTTCAGGATTCACGCAAAGAGGGCCAAGGAGGCTGCATCGCAGGATATGGAGAAGAAAAATAAACGTCTGTCAAGAACCTTTAAAAAAAGAGCAGTGAAGCCTCTTCCCCTCCCCCCAAACACTCACACAAACCCCAAAAACTCTTTCCCTAGTAAAAAAGTCTCCAAGTCTGTCCTTTGCTTGGAATGAATATGATCAGAGAATAATTTTTCTCCTAATATTTATTCAATAATAGAAACTTTCTCATCTCTGGTGGCATATGCTTGAGGTTCATAAGTAAAGTGGTTTGTCACCACACAGGCTGAGGTTTTGACTCTCAGGTTGTATAGACAAAGAGTCGCATACTAATTGCAGTCCTTCATTGGTTTTTAATCTCTCTCTCTCTCTTTCTCTCTGCTGCCTTTGAGAGTAGGTTTGCACTGCACGTATTGGGTAAGGATGTCATAATTTGTCTGATTGTTCACCACCACCTTGAGCTCCAGGAACTGGACCACATTTATTTGTAGCTTCTATTCATTTCCCCGTGTCTGAGGTCATCAAGCTCTACTCCCAGCACCAAGGGATGGTTTTTCCAGGGCAATGATACCTAAACCTCCACCCTTCATAATAATGCAGACTTGGATAAAATATGATTGACAATTGGCTTCCTTTCTCAAAAGAAGCAGCTGAAGTTCTTATCTTGGGTGGGAGGTGAGGGTAACAGGTGAAAAAGAAGTGACTACCCTATGATCATTTGGAACTTCTCTTTCCCATGCATGTCCACCTGGGCACAGTTTGGTATTCACTGTATTTACTTTTGGACTTTTTGGAGCAATCCAGACTCACTGAAAAATACTGTTTTTCATTAAGTTTACCATACTGTGACCGCATATTTTACAGGATTAAAAAATCTGGACCCTACTTGCCGAGTCATGGTGGAATTTTTCTGAAACAATTTTCATAAGCCTATAGCTCTGCATGGCCAATACGCTCCTTTACAAATTAGTGATTACTTTCACAGCAGAACTTTTACGATTCTCTCTTCCATGGCTCTCTGCCTCTTGAAATCTTCCCATTGAACTTTCTTAAAACCTTTAATCCTACCCTGGAGTTGAAACCACAGACTTAAATTTATTTGTTTTATGGCTGTTGTGGAAGAATCTCTGGAAGCAGTGAAAGGTGTTGGCTGGTCCCCTTCCCTAGCCAATCTCCAGGCTGTTGAGTTTCCCAAATGTCCCTCCCTCTCTGCAGCTAAGCCCCTGGTGATAAAGATTGCTGAAATCAGTGTCCACTAGACCTCCCATCCAATGCTGCCCTGCAGCATGCAACTTTCTGCTGATGAGGAGCTGTTATCAGTCTATGCTCAAAATGCGACTCCACACTTACTGCTTAAATGTATTCTTGATAGCCCCCTTCAGCTCTAGAAACTGTAGACGTGAATGGGGTATCAGGCCTCACTGTCAGAAAGAATGCAAGAGATTTCTGCTTCTTGCAGTTCTCCGAGGACAGCCTTCCAGCCACAACTACACACCAACTTTCCAAACCAGCTTGTATATGATAAGAAATGCTATTGGGCTCAGTCAAAGGCAGGGCATGTCCACTCATGTCGGTGTGCTCATCATTTCTCCCCAAACAGCTCAAGCCCTGGGCCCAGCCCTTCTCTTCCAGTGCCCGACCCTCCCTCTGAGCTGGAAACCTCAAGTTAAATTAGTGAGAAGTTTGACAAATCACCCATTATACCCGTCAAACCCCAAACCCTCTTTAATGCTCTGAAGATGGTGGAACCAGGACAGCAGGTGAGGGCAGAAGTCTTAACCCCACTGACATGATGTGCGACAGAATAGGCATCAGTGAAGAGACTATTTAAATCATCAGCACCTTAAGAAGTCAGTTCTTGTGCCCCCTAAAGTGCTTCCAAGGGATTCCCACTCCCAACCACTATCTCTAACCTCATCCCACTCACTCTGCTCTACCTATACTGGGCTCTTTCCTGCCCTAGATTACACTCCTTCTTTCCCACTGCAGGGCCTTTGCACTTGCTGTTCCCCCCCTATCTGGAGTACTCTCTCTCTTGGTCTTCTCATTGTAATGGGTAGACACCTCATCTGTTTTGTTCACCACAATCCCCAGCACCTCAAACACTGCCTGCAATAAACATAGAAGGCACTCAATAAATGGTTATTGAATCAGTGTTGAAAGAGTAAATGAAGCTTTTTAGAATTTTTTATTTATCCTTGGTATTCTGAAAATCTGCCAGAGCAGAAAATGAGGCTCAGAGAGGTTAAGTAACTCTTCAGGTTCATACAGCTAGTAAGTGTAGTGGAATTGATATGTATCATGATGATAGTGAATATCCCTTGGGATTGGCATGATAATGATGGTAGCACAAATGTGATAAAGTCCTTACTTTATGTGTTCACTCTGGAGGCCTCCCTAACTACAAACAACTGGGTCTATCTGGATTTTTCAGTCCAAGAAAAATTAGACATGGCACTCATGGGTATTATAAGAAGGTTCCGGCTCCCAATATTTCTTTTATAGACTGTGCAGTCTATGTTATTAAAATTGTTGCTTCTTATGAGAATTACTTTTTGATCTAGAGACCACTTTTAAATTTATATCTGCATTGTATGAAAAGATAACTGACTTTGGAATTAAACAGAGCAATGGTTAAGTGCTTGGCTGCTGACAGAAAGGTCAGCGATTTGAACCCATCAACCGCTCTGTGGGAGAAAGATGTGGCAGTCTCCTTCCGTAAAGATTTACAGCCTTTTGGGGGACAACGTTGCACTAAAGACAGAAGCACCATGCTGTCCCTCTGCAGCAAAGACCCGAAAAGCTAAGTAAAACAGATACAAACGTCAATCCTGGAACCATAAGTACCAAATGAAAGAATAAAGAATTCAATCAAGCACCAAATGGAATAATAAACTGACAGAAAACAGAGAACAAGAACTACGGCGTGGAGGTACCCTACCAGCTGGGATTTGCCATCTTGGGCTACAGCCACCAAAGAATTCAGACAGGGAGTATGGGATGGCAACTTCACACAGCTCCCAACAGGAGACATAGCACCCGGTAACCAGGGATACACACTTTCCCACCCCCTATCCTTCATCCCTCTACACAGCCTCCACTGCTTGCCAATAGGCCACAGTTGCTTGGCTGGAGAGACACTAGCTCACTACTGCCAGGGTTCGCCCCACCCCCACCAGTCGGCCCCTTCAGTGCCATTTTTTTGTTTGTTTGTTTTGGCTTCTATTTTTGCTTGTTTTTTGATACTTTTTTTTGGCTTTTTTTGTTGCTTCTCTCTCTCCTTTCCTTTCTTTCCTTTCTCCCACCCAGCTAGCCCCATATGCCATCCCCTCTCCTTCTTGACAGGTTGCAATTTTTTGGTTTGTCTGCTTTGTTCTTTTGTTGCTGTTGTTTGTTT
>NW_004444020.1:10064258-10087560 GCF_000243295.1 Trichechus manatus latirostris
TGCATGACTCTGTCCTCGCTCTCCATTCTCTGTCAGTTTTCTCACTCCATTTGGTGCTTGGCTGAGTTCTTTATATCTTCATTTGATGTTTTAGGGTTTCAGGATTGTTGTATTCTCTGTTTGGCTTAGTTTTTCGGATCTTTGCTGTGGAGGGATGGCATGGTGCTTCTGCCTAGAGCTCCATTTTGCCGAAACTCTCTTTGATTTTTTTTTGTTGCTTCTCTTTCTCCACTTCCTTCCTTTCCTTTTTCCTACCCACCTAGCCCTGTACACCACCCCCACCCCTTTTGGAGGGGCCATGTTGCACAGCTCGGTTGGAGAATCACTGTCTATGAACTCTCAGGGTTTGTGCTGCCTTCACCGACAAGCTCCCTCAGAGCCATTTTATTTATTGTTTGTTTGTTTTTATTTTCTTTGTTTTGTTATTGTTTCTTCTCTCTCTCTCCCTTCCTTCCTTTCCTTTCTTCCATCCACCTAGACCCATGTGCTGCCCTCAACTTCTTGGTGGGCTGTGCCATATGGCTAGACTGGGGGGCCTCTGACACATGGATGCACAGGGTCTGCACCTCCCCCACAGGCCAGCTCCTTCAGCCCCATATTTTTTATTTATCTTCCCCTTCTTTTCCTCCTCTCTCCTATCTAGGCCCTGTGCTGCCTCCACCCCTTCCTGATGGGCTGTGCTGTGCCACCTGGCCAGAAAGACATCAGTTAGCCACCACCCCAATTCTGCCCCGCCCTCAATGGCCAGTGCCCAAACCACCATATTGTGTTGTTATTGTTGTTCTCTTTTTTATTTATTTATTTATTTTGTTTGTTGGTTTCTTCTCCCTCCTTTCCCTCTTTCCTTTCCTTTCTCCTACCCACCTAGCCCTGTGTGCCAGCCATATTGCTTGTCAACAGGCTGAGCCACACAGCCTGGCTAGAGAGGCACCAGCACACAGCCTCACTGGATCAGCCTCACTGGATTGGCCTCGCCCTCACCTACCCAATTCTTCTGCACCACCATTTTATTTTTATTTATTTACTTTATTTTTATATTTTTGCCTTTGTTTCTCTCTCTTCTTTCTCTTCTTTCACCCACCCACTTAGCTCTGCACATCACATTTCCTCCTTTCCTTCCTGTCTGTCAGCACCGTGTGCTGAGTGCCATGCCTCTGAACACTACCCAAACTGTCCCCTAGACCCCACCCTGCACTGCTACCCAGACCTGCCTGTCGCCCCCAGTTCTTGCTGCAAATTACCCATCCCTGACCCTCCACCACCACTGGATGTGCTCTGCTGCATCATAGCTGAATGACTGGCCCTGCCCATCTGGACAAGGTGGTGAGAAGTATAGCGCCTACAGGTGACCAATCAACAAAATAAACCCAGTCCGCCTGCCCAGACATAACCAAATAAAGCAAAAAAGCAGGACAAAACAATCAAATCTACAATCAGGAAATGAAGAAAATAATTCCTGAATGTCCTGGAGACAGCAGACAATATCAAAACATATTTAAAAAAAAAAAAAAAAACAGGAGAAGATGCCACAAGAAAGTGACCAAAATAAAACACCAGATGATCTTCTGCTAGAATAAAAAGCACTGGAACTACTTGACAGGGAATTCAGAACTCTAATAGTCAAAATTCTCTCACAGATGAAAGAAAATGTACACAAAAATAAGGAAAAAATAGACAAAAATCATGAAAAAGATAGACAAAACAATGGAAGAAATCAGGCAAATAATACAGGAACAAAATGTCAAATAAACAACTAGAAATCATACCAAAACAGTAATCAGAAATTCAAAAGATAAACAACAATGTTTCAGAATGGACAGTGCAATAAAAGGTTTTAGGAGCAAATATGAAACAATGGAAGACAGGATCAGCAATATTGAAGACAAATTCTTGGCTACCACTTTGATGAAAAATCAGAGAAAAGAATGAAGAAAAATGAAGAAACACTGATAACGATGTGGGATACAATCAAAAGCAAAAAATTGTGTGTGATCAGAGTTCCAGAATGGGGGGAGAATACAAAAACACAGAGAGGATAATTGAAGATTTGCTGACAGAAAACTTCCCTAATATCATGAAAGACAAAAAGTTGACATCCAAGAAGCTCAATGAACGCCATATAGGACAGACCATAAAAGAAAAACACCAAGACATATAATAATCACACTTGCTAAAACCAAAAACAAAGAAAGAATCCTGAGAGAGTGGCTTGAGATAAATGAAAAGTCACATACAAAGGGGAAACACTAAGACTAAACTCTGATTACTTAGCACAAATCATGCAGACAAGAAGGCAATGAGATGACATACATAAAATCTTGAAAGAAAAAAACTGCCAACCAAGAATAGTGTATTCTGCAAAACTTTCACTCAAATGTGATGGCAAAATTAGGACATTGCCAGATAAACAGAAATTAAGGGAATACGTGAAAACAAAACAAAACTTATAAGAATTATTAAAGAGAATCCTTCAGTTAGAGAACCAACAACATCAGACAACAACCTGAATCTAGCACATAAGAGAGCGTCAGTCAGATACCAACCTACATAATCAACACTCAAGGATAAAATAAAACTAAAAGATTTACAACAGGGAACCAGAGAGGTCAGTCTGCAAATGACAACAATGTCAGAACAATAAAAGAGGAAATAAGAGGTGTAAGTATAGAACTTTCAAATGGAAAGGAAGTCAAGGCATTATCAAGTAATAAAAGACTGGTTTAAACTTAGGAAGATAAGGGTAAATTTCAAGGTAACCACAAAGAAAGTTAACAAACCTAAGCATCAAAATAAAGAAGAAAAACCTAAAAATCCATGATGAATCTGTGAGACATCTCACAACATGGATGAATCTGGAGGGCATTATGCTGAGTGAAATAAGTCAATTACAAAAGGACAAATATTATATGAGAACAGCTACTATAAAAACTCATGATAAGATTTACGCACAAAAAGAAACAATCTTTGATGGTTACGAGGGAGGGGAGGGATGGGAAGGAAAAAAAACTAAATAGACGATAGATAAGTGGTAACTTTGGTGAAGGGTAAGGCAAACACAATCCTGGGGAATCCAACACAACTTGTCCAAGGCAAGGCCATGGAAGCTCCATAGACACATCCAAACTCTCTGAGGGACAAAGTAACTGGGCTGAGGGCTCTGGAGACCATGTTCTCAGGGAACATCTAGCTCAATTGGCATAACATAGTTTATAAGGAAAATGTTCTACATTCTACTTTGGTGAGTAGCGTCTGGGGTCTTAAGAGCTTGTGAGCAGCCAGCCAAGATACTCCACTGGTCTCACCCTATCTGGAGCAAGGGAAAATGAAGAAAACCAAAGACACCAGGGAAATATTAGTCCAAGGACTAATGGACCACAACTAGCACAGCTTCCACAAGACTGAGTTCAGCACAACTACATGGTGCCTGGCTGCCACCACCGACTGCTCTGACAGGGATCACAGTAGAGGTCCTAGACAGAGCTGGAGAAAAATGTAGAACAAAATTCTAACTCACCAAAAAAAAAAAAAAAGACCATTCTTACTGGTCTGACAGAGACTGGAGAAACTCTGAGAGTACGGACCCCGGACACCCTGATAGCTCATTATTGAAGTCACTCCTGAGGTTCACTCTTCAGCCAAAGATTAGCCAGGCCCATAAAACAAAAGGAGACTAAATGGGCACACCAGCCAGGGGCAAGGATGATAAGGTAGGAAGGGACAGGAAAGTTGGTAATGGGGAATCCAAGGTAGAGAAGGGGAGAGTCTTGACATGTGTTGGGGTTGGCAACCAATGTCACAAAACAATATGTGTATTAATTGTTTAATGAGAAATTAGTTTGCTCTGTAAACCTTCATCTAAAGTACAATAAAAAAATTTAAAAAAAATTATAGCCTTGGAAACCTTATAAGACAGTTCTACTCTGTCCTACAGGGTTGCTATGAGTGGAAATCAACTTGACAGCAAGAGGTTTGGTTTTGGTTGTTATCATTTACCAGATCAGATGATTTTTTTGTAAAATAGGATTTTGACTGCAGCTTTTCGTGATTAGAAGCAATACATGATAAAACCCACTGCCATCGAGTTGATTCTGCCTCATAGCGACCCTATAGGACACAGTAGAACTGCCCCATAGGATTTCCAAGGAGCAGCTGGCGGATTTGAACTGCTGACATTTTGGTCAGCAGCCTTAATGCTTAACCACTCACTGTGCCACCAGGGCTCCACCAATACATGATAGGCTACCATTAATAGGTAGTTAGTATAAGAAATAGTGGAATGGTTTCTCTAAACAATGTAACGTATACAACCTTTAGTTTGAGCAAGATTTCTAAACACCCTGGATTTTTAATTTGGAATTTGAGCCAAAAGATCCTTTTGCTTTCTGCACTTTTCCCAGAAAACTCCAGCTTTGGTTATCCTCGCGCTTTGACCCATGCCCTGTTTCTTCTACCTTGAAACTTACCTCTCTTGCCCCTTGAAAGCTGAGAACTCTATCCCTGAAAGCTAGATGAGAGTAATGCCTTTTCCAAAATCAGTTAATAAACTTTAGTCAATTGTTACTGATTCTACGGAAATAAGAAAAAATCTTTTTCCCTCAAACAAAAACCACTATAAATAAGGCTTGCTTATGTTATACACAGCAATGCATCAGGAAGAATTGAATACACAGAAGCTGCTGAAGAAAGAGAAGCTATGGAGAATGTTTTCATGAGAAGAAATGGCAAAATTTATGGGGGATATTGAGAATGTAAGTCCTTGAACTGAGACTGGGAAAAAGATCATGAAAAGATTGTCTGCCTGAATAATAGAGTAACTAGCGACCTTGAATACAGAAGGAGTGTAGACTATAAGTGAAACAATGAAGCCTTTTTTGAACAGAGAATAATACTCAAAGAGGCAATTTTTGAATGAAAGACAGAATGTTCTATAATAGAAATATTGGGGGCCTGAACCACCTTGTAATTCATAGACAGGGGAACACCAGTGGCCTTGTCCAGAAGCTCACGGCTAAGAGAAGGGAGAGCAGCTTGAAATAAGATTATTAATTTCCTTGGAATGACACCAGTATTACATCCCCTTTCAAAGTTTGGCCAGAATCTTACAAGATCACTTTGAACAATGAAATCTAATGAACACCGTTTAAGTTCCCAGGTTAAGAACGTTCGACTTATGGACAACTTTTACTTAAGAACAGACTGACATAAAGCCTATTATATTAAAAATTTAAGTTAAATACAATGGTTGGTAATAACGAACACACGCACTACTTTGTGACACTCATGAGAACGTTGTGCAGCTTCAATCAAACCTACCTTGATGCCTACTTCATTCAAGAAATTGATTCCAGTAGTAAACCCCCCATCTCCAGCAGCATAACCAAATCTTTACTCTGTGGCACCAAGTCCATCCTCTTCAACACCAGGCCCATCATCTTCAACAGAAGGGATCTCTCTATCATCTTCTCCTGCGTCATCCAGTTATTAATGTAATCATAGTATTACCTCATGAATGCCCTTTCTGGTATGCAAGACATCAAAGGAACTAGAATAAGTGTTAACCTTAATCATAATCTTTTTTTTTCTATCTAAACCGTTTAAAAACGTTTTTTTCCTTTGTCTTTTTTTTACAGTACTGTATACCTACACACACATACTCACAGATTCTTTCTTCAGTACAGTACCATATGTACTGTATTATTATTATTATGTACTGTATTGTTATGTTTAAGATGTTTTAGTGTATTTGGAGTGTTTCCCAAGTGTTTTATACCATAGAAAGGTAAAATGTATGCTATGTACTAAGACAAAAGTTTGACTAACTGATGCTAAGTAAGAACCTTATGTAACTGTTGTGACTTACCTACAAATTCAACTTAAAGACAGACTTAGGAAGGGATCTCAGTCATAACCTGAGGACTGCTTGTATGCAAAATCAAAAGGCAAGTCACATCTGGTTATACCAAGATGTTTGCTCTTTAAAACAAAAACACTTTGTTATCATGCCTTTCGTACTCTTTGTAATATTTTCCCTGATTAATAAAGAAGTTTTCATGTAATTTTAGGCAAAAGAAATTGACCATGATATATTGAAAGGTTTTGATGGTTTAAAAAAAAAAACAAACATAAGGTGACATCAAGAAAAACTGATGACTTTATAGGACCCCTTTCTAATATACTTTGGGAAACTATAGTGGAATTTTATTATTTCTGTCTACACATCATCCTACCCTCCTGAAGGGAACCTCCCCTCCTTGTCAGTGCCCTCCCCTCTCTTTGGGGAACAACTTCTGTCCCTTTTCACAGGTTCTGTTGGGATTTCCAGGTAAAGGACTCCATGCACCCTCTAACAAGCTTTTCTATTTGTTTTGTACAATTTGCTTTATATTTTCGCAGAACTTCAAAGTTCTTGTTTATGTATGGCACCCCATATCATTTCCCAGAGCCGTCACAGACATTTTGTTTGTCTGGTTTTTGGTTCTGGTTTTGCATTTTAACATACTTGTTAGGATTTTGACAGTGACGAGAGGTAAAAATGTTGATTCAATTTACCAATTTGAACCTGGAAGTTTGATGTAAATATATTTCAAAAACTAATCTTATAGGGCCCTAAAACCCAATGCTTCACCAGGGTTCCCTATTAGGGGCCATTAGTGTGATGTATTCAGAACTTTCCAGAAAATGTTTGGATCCTGATCTGTTTGAACTTAGGGCAGAGGATCAAATTGGACCTCATCTGATCAAAGCAGTTAATCAATTCTTAGAAGAAATATACTCAAAGAAGTTTATATTTCTCATACTTTTGGAATCTCTAAGAACCTTCCAAAGACTTGATTCAAACCTTCATTTTCATAACCCAAAACTCACCGAAATAGGCATTGTCTTACTTTACATCAAGTTTCATGTAGTCCTTGATTTTCATACCACTAAAGATTAAAGATAAAACCACTAATTACGATATTTAAAAGGAGCCCTTCCTGAGAATGATCTGCCACTGGTATGGTACTATTTAAAGACTTTGAGAAATAGCTTTGATAATTTATACTCATTAACAGGAGAAAGCAGGAGATTAAAGGTAGCAAGGGTGAATAGCCTCTCATTTTTGCAAAACTTGTGCAACCTTTTATTCACCTACGATAGCCATTACTATGTAATAAAAAAAAAGGAAGTGTGCTGCATATATGAACTCAGAGAGGGAATAAAGACACAAGGAGTTATTTTCACTGAAGAGAACTGTAGTAGCATAGATTAAAGGTGGAAAGACAGCCACCGTTTATAGAAGCTCACATCTCCAAAGGATATTTATCCACAAATTGATTAGAGTTGGAAATGAAAATGATTCAGTTGGTGGGAACATTACAGCAGCTTTTTAAAGTGTGATGGAAAAGATGAAAAGAAAGCTCACTTACCCTTTTCTTTGCATGCAGACAGAGATCAAAAAGACCAATGTCCCATTAGTAGCTCTAATGAGCCTGCTCTTCTATTTAGCTCTTCAGTTATTTCCAGTGACTTGGGAGGCACATTCTGTATGGCAAACTTGAATACTGCATTGCTTGAGGCAGCATCACGTTTCATGAATCTCTTTTTTGGGTAATTTGATTGAGTTTCCAAAATTGTTATGGAAATTGATGACGTCCACCCAGATAGCCCTGGTGGCATTGTGGTTAAGAGCTCAGCTGCTAACTAAAAGATCAGCACTTCAAATTCACCAGCCACTCCCTGGAAATCTTATGGGGCAGTTCTACTCTGTCCTATAAGGTCATTATGAGTCAGAACCAACTAAAGACACCTAACCACAACAACCCAGATAGAACTCTTGATCCTCTCCCCAAAGTCTGCTCTGTCTCAAAACTCTTAAATCCACCAAGAAAGCCTGTTGGCTGCGTTCTGAATCTAACCACTTCTCTCCCTTTCCACTTCTTTAACTCAAGTCCAACTATCCCACTTCCATTACTGTTAGACTGTATTTCACTTCAGAGCTGAGAGCACAGAACCATGGAGCTGATCAAGTCAAAGGGATGAAACTAACTAATGTGCTGGTAAATTAGAAGTCATTGAGACTTTCAGTTTCTGAATGTAACTAATAGGAGTAATAAATTTAAAAAACGATCAATCCCAGAGAAAAAAAAAACAAGACTTCTTTAAATATTGAAAGTAATACGTCTCCAAAATTAAATTTACTTATTTTTACATTTCATCAAGAAAGTGGAAGGTTCAATAACTCTTTACTTATTTCAGATGCCATATTCACAGTTAAGGTACAAATATGGATTGAGTTGTGTCCCCCCCAAAAAATGTATTGAAATCCTGGCCCTTATATTGTCTATGCCAAGAAATTTGGAAGACAGCTACCTGGCCAACCAACTGGAAGAGTGCCAGATTTGTGCTCATTCTAAAGAAAGGTGATCCAACAGAATGCAGAAATTATCAAACAATATCATTAATACTGTATGCAGCTAAAATTTTACTGAAGATCATTCAAAAGCGATTGCAGCAGTACTTTTAACAGGGAACTGCCAGAAATTCAAGCCAGATTCGGAAGAGGACATGGAATGCCAGATATCACTGCTGATGTATGATGGGTCTTGACTGAAAGCAGAGAATACTAGAAAGATGTTTACCTGTGTTTTAACGACTATGTAAAGGCATTCGACTGTATGGATCATAACAAATTATGGATAACATTGAGAAGAATAGGAACTCCAGAACATTTAATTGTGCTCATGTGGATCCTGCACATAGACCAAGAAGCAGTCATTCAAACAGAGCAAGGGGATACTGCATGGTTTAAAATCAAAAAAAGGTGTGCATCGGGGTTGTGTCTTTTCACCATATTTATTCAGTCTGTATGCTGAGCGAATAATCCGAGAAGCTGGACTATATGAAGAAGAATGTGGCATCAGGGTTGGTGAAGCCTCATTAACAACCTTCGATATGCGGGTGACACAACCTTGCTGGCCGAAAGTGAAGAGGACTTGAAGCACTTATTGATGAAGATCAAAGACTACAGCTTTCAGTATGGACTACACCTCAATATAAAGAGAGCAAAAATTCTCACAACTGGACCAATAAGCAACACCATGATAAATGGAGAAAAGATTGACATTGTCAAGGATTTCGTTTTACCTGGATCCACAATCAATGCCCGTGGAAGCAGCAGTCAAGAAATCAAACAATGTATTGCATTGGGCAAATCTACTGCAAAAGACCTCTTTAAAGTGTTAAAAAGCAAAGATGTCACTTTGAGGGCTAAGGTGCACCTGACTCAAGCCATGGTATTTTCAGTCACCTTATATGTATGCGAAAGCTGGTCAACGAATAAGGAAGACCTAAGAAGAATCGATGCCTTTGAATTATGGCGTTGGCGAAGAATACTGAATATACTATGGACTGCCAGAAGAACAAATAAGTCTGTCTTGGAAGAAATGTAACTGGAGCACTCCTAGGAAGCGAGGATGGCGAGACTTTATCTCACGTAGTTTGGACATGTTATAAGGAGGGACCAGTCCCTGGAGAAGGACATCATGCTTGGTAAAGTAGAAGGTCAGTAAAAAATAGGAAGACACTTGACTGGATGGATTGACACAGTGGCTGCCATAATGGGCTCAAACATAGCAACGATTGTGAGGATGATGCAGGACCAGGCAGTGTTTCATTCTGTCCTACATAGGGTTGCTATGAGTCAGAGCCAACTCAATGGCACCTAACAACAAACATCAATACCTATGGATGTAATATAATGTGATCTAGTGTAATGTGATCACCTTTCATAATGCAATCTAGTATAATGTAATCAGTCAGTCACTTGGGGTCATACCTAAACCTAATCACTTCTGAGTTCTATAAGGAACAGCATAGATACAGAGACAAGCAAGTATAAACAAAAGGGGGGAGACAGATGCCATGTGAGGATCCCCCAAAAGCCAAGGAACAAAAGAATGCCTGGCACTACCAACAAGGAAGGAATCAACACAGCCAAGACCCTGATTTGGACTTTTAGCCTTCAGTACTAAAAAAATTAATTCTGTTCTTTAAAGCCACCCACTTGCAGTATATCTATTACAGTAGCACTAGGAATCCAAGACAGGTACCATAGGGTAAAACCCTCTGTACGTGAGGATGGTTCATTAATATCACTCTTTCAATCATTAAAATCACCTTCAGATGAGAAAGACAAAATTATTTGGTCTCCACATTCATGTCTGCAGCTTCTGGGGCTCTGTGATTTCAAACACACACACACACACCGTTATTTTAAACACCATTAGGAAAGAAAAAATGCCTAAGAGGAGGCATACAGCTGAGACGCAAAAGGGCTGTGCCCTCAGTGTAGGAACAAACCAGAAATATACTACCACACACAAAGGGACAGCAGAGGAACTTGTCTTTCTCAATCTTGACACTGGGTGGAGGAAGGAAAATAAAAATTCTTCTCTGGGAATTGAACCATAAGCTGATACTCAGGCAGGTGTGCAGTCTGAATTCTCACTATCTGTGTGGTCTCAAAATCTTAAAGCTGAGAATTGAAAGTGATCTCAGGTTGACAGTGCCCCCAGGTGATAGGTGCATTCTCTCTAAAAGAGCTCTACTTCATTCTAGGCTAAAATACTGTCCCAATTTCAGAGATGTTAAACTGTGAAAAAATCTGTATCTTAGGCTACATGAAATCCTTCGCCATCTGGTTGACTTTTGATTATATACACAACACACAACTATATAGAACTCCACAATGAAATATCATTTTATACCTTTTAAGTTAACAAAAATTAAAAAGTTCAAATAAGTGTTGGAGAGACTGTGGATCAACAAGAATGCTCACATTCCACTTTAGAAAACTGGTATTATTTCATATAATCAAAAATAATCATACTCTTTGCCCAGAAATTTCATTTCTGTAAATATACCCAAAAGATACTCTTCCTCATGTGTACTAGAAGACACGTACAAGAATGATCATCGCAGCACTGTGCTCAAAAGCAAAAACACTAGAAACAATCTATAGGTCCATCAGCAGGAAAATGTACAAACTGTAGTATTCTTGAACAATGGAATGTTATACATTGGTAAACATGAAAAGCTATAGTTACATGCAAGAATATGAATGATAGCACAAAAAATCAAATTCACAAAAAAGACCAGACATACTGGTCTGACAGAGACTGGAGGAACCCCGGAGACTATGGCCCTAAGCCACCCTTCTGACCTGGAACTGAAGCCATTTCCAGAGGTGACCTTTCAGCTAAACCATAGACAGGCCCATGAAATAAACAAAAACACCCAACAGGAATATATTCCTGAGAACAATCAATTATATGAGATTAAAAGGACAACATTTGCCAAAAGCAAAGATGAGAAGGCAGGAAGGGATAGAAAATCCAGGCGAAAGGAAACGGGGAGCCCGGGGCAGAAATAGGAGAGTGCTGACACACTGAATGTCATGGAATAGTTTATGTACAAACTATCAAATGGGAAGCTAATTTGCTCTGTAAACTTTCACCTAAAGCACAATAAAAAAAAAATTAAGAAAAGAAAATTAATGAATGTAATTTGCAAGTTAAGTAAATAAAAGTAAAAAAGAATATAGATGAATATTAGAAATATAATATTTAGTTAAAATACTAAGACTCACAAAATTACAAACAGCATTATACCCTTTTCTTAAACTGTAAACAGCTTAAGTAAAAATACATATATTTTATGAATACATATCATATTAAACTATATTTAAAAAGGAGAATGATAAATTCAGGATTCAGAATGATGATTACTTCTATAGAAGGGAGAGTGCTAAGGGAGGAGGAAAATTGTGGGCTGGGGGAAAATATATAAGTTGTTGTTCTTACTTGCCATCGAGTTGGTTCCGACTCATAGCGACCCTACGTACAACAGAATGAAACAATGCCCAGTCCTGCATCGTCCTCACAATAGTTGTTATGCTTGAGTCCATTGTTGCAGCCACTGTGTCAATCCATCTCTTTGAGAGTCTTCCTCTTTTTCACTGACCCTTCACATAATGTCTTTCTCCAGGGACTGGTCCCTCCTGATAATATGTCCAAAGTACATGAGACAAAGTCTTGCCATCCTTGCTTCTAAGGAGCATTCTGGTTGTACTTCTTCCAAAACAGATTTGTTTGTTTTTCTGGCAGTCCGTGGTATATTGAATATTCTTCGCCAACACCATAATTCAAAGGCATCAATTCTTCTTCGGTGGTCCTTGTTCATTGCCCAGCTTTCACATGCAAGGAGGTGATTGAAAACACTATGGCTTTGGTCAGGTGCACTTTAGTCCTCAAAGTGACATCTTTGTTTCTAACACTTTAAAGAGGTCTTTTGCAGTAGATTCGCCCAATGCAATAAGTTGTTTGATTTCTTGACTGCTGCTTCCATGGGCATAGATCGTGGATTCAAGTAAAAGGAAATCCTTGACAACTTCAGCATTTTTTCCATTTATTATGATATTGCCTGTTGGTCCAGTTGTGAGGATTTTTGTTTTCTTCATGTTGAGGTATAGTCCATACTGAAGGCTATAGTCTTTGATCTTCATCAGTAACTGCTTCAAGTCTCTTCACTTTCAGTAAGCAAAGTTGTGTCATCTGCATATGGTAGATTGTTAATGAGTCTTCCTCCAGTCCTAATGCCACGTTCTTCTTCATATAGTCCAGCTTCTTGGATTATTTGCTCAGCATACTGATTGACTATAGGTCATGAATTGAGTTGTGTCTCCAAAAAATATGTATATCAATTTGGCTAGGCCACAATTCCCAGTATTGTGTGATTGTTCCCCATTTTGTCATCTGATGTGATTTTCCTATGTGTTGTAAATCCTATCTCTATGATGTTGATGAGATGGGATTAGCAGCAGTTATGTTAACGAGGCAGGACTCAATCTACAAGATTGGATTGTGTCTTGAGCTAATCTCTTTTGAGATATAAAGCAGAGAAGCAAGTAGAGAGATGGGGGAACTCATACCTCCAAGAAATAAGACCCAGGAGAAGAGCATGTCCTTTGGA
Source organism: Trichechus manatus latirostris (assembly GCF_000243295.1). Taxonomy (NCBI): domain Eukaryota; kingdom Metazoa; phylum Chordata; class Mammalia; order Sirenia; family Trichechidae; genus Trichechus; species Trichechus manatus. Next base: position 10,077,267 of record NW_004444020.1, read on the forward strand.
CCCAGGGTCTCTGCACTGAGAAACTCCTCGACTGGGAAAGATTGATGACAAGGACTTTCCCCTAGAGCTGGCACTCTGAATTCACACTTCTAGCCTCCTAGACTATGAGAGAATAAATTTCTCTTTGTTAAAAGCCATCCACTTGTGGAATACCTGTTATAGCAGCACTAGATGACTAAGACAATATATATAATATATAAACAGATCTAGGGCTGCCATACACCCTTTGATAACTACCACACCTATCTCACTTCTTTTCCCACAGATAACTACTTTTTATCATTTGTTTTATATCCCTCCAGACCTCTGTCTAATCATCTACATAAATGAGAATTTTACATACATTTTCTTAAATAAATAAAATCATACTATATATAATATAATACAATATACTATATATGCTCAGAATGTTCCTTAGAAGGAAGGATTATGAGACTTCATCTCACATACTTTGACATGTTATCAGGGGGGATCAGTCCCTGGAGAAGACATCATGCTTGATAAAGTAGACGGTCAGAGAAAAAGCGGAAGACCCTCAGTGAGGTGGATTGACATGGTGGTTGTTACAATGAGCTCAAGCATAACAACAATTGTGAGGATGGTGCAGGATAGAGCAGTGTTTCATTCTGTTGTACAAAGAGTTGCTATGAGTTGGAACAAACTCAACGTCACCCAGCAACAACAACAACTATATATGCTATACCTACATCAATATATTAGTCAGTCTGGTAGTCCATTTCTGAAAAAAAATTAGCCAGTGAAAACCTTATGAATAGCAGTTGAACATTGCCTGATATAGTGCCAGAAGACAAGCCCCTCAGATTGGAAGGCACACAAAACACGACTAGGGAAGAGCTGCCTCCTCAAAGTAGAGTCGACCTTAATGACATGGATGAAGTCAAGCTTTTCAGACTTTCATTTGCAGATGTAGCAAGACTCAAAATGAAAAGAAACAGCTGCAAACATCCATTAATAATTGGAAGGTGGAATGTATGAATTTAGGAAAATTGGGAATCATAAAAAAAAAAAGGAACACATAAAGATCAATATCCTAGGCATTAGTGAGCTGAAATGACTGGAATTGGCAATTTTGAATCGGACAATCATATGGTCTCCTATCTGGGTAATGAAAACTTGAAGACGAATGGTGTTGCAGTCATCCTCAAAAAGAACAATTCAAGATCTATCTTGAAGTACAACACTGTCAGTGATAGGATAATATACATATGCCTACAAGGAAGACCCCTTAATATGACTATTATTCAAATTTATACACCATCCACTAATCACAAAGATAAAGAAATTGAAGACTTTTACCAACTTCTGCAGTCTGAAATTGATAATTACTGGTGATTGGAATCTGGAAGTTGGAAACAGAGAAGAAGGATTGGTAGTTGGAAAATATGGCCTTGGTGATATAAATGATGATGGAGATCACATGATAAAATTTTGCAAGGCCAACGACTTCTTCATTGCAAATATCTTTTCTCAACAACATAAAAGTCGACTATAAGCGTGGACCTCACCAGATACAACACACAGGAATCAAATCAGCTACATTTGTCATAAGAGTTGATGGAAAAGTCCTATATCATCTGTCAGAACAAGGCCAGGCGCCGACTGTGGAACAGACCATCAATTGCTCATATGCAAGTTCGACGTGAAGCTGAAGAAAATTAGAACAAGTCCACAAGAGCCAAAGTATGATTTTCAGTATATTCCACCTGAATTTAAAGACCATCTCAAGAAGATATTTAATGCACTGAATACTAATGACCTAAGACCAGACAAGTTGTGGAATGACATCAGGGACATCATACATGAAGAAAGCAGGGGGTCATTAAGAAGACAGAAAAGAAAGAAAAGACTACAATGGATGTCAGAAGACACCCTGAAACTTGCTCTTGAACATTGAGTAGCTAAAGCAAATGGAAGAAATGACGAAGTAAAAGAGCTGAACAGAAGATTTCAAAGGGTGACTCGAGAAGACAAAGTATTATAATGACATGTACAAACACCTGGAGTTAGAAAACCAAAAGGGAAGAACACAGTCAGTATTTCTCAATCTGAAATAACTGAAGAAAAAATTAATAATAGTGATGGATTCTATGGGCAAAATACTGAATAAGACAAGAATAATCAAAAGAAGATGGAAGGAATACACAGAGTCACTGTACCAAAAAGAATTGGTTGACATTCAACCATTTCAGGAGGTAGCACATGATCAAGCACCAATGGTACTGAAGGAAGAAGTCCAAGCTGCACTGAAGACATTGGCAAAAAACAAGACTCCAGGAACTGACAGAATACCAATTGAGATGTTTCAACAAATGGATGCAGCGCTGGAAGTGCTCACTCATCTATGCCAAGAAATTTGGAAGACAGCTACCTGGCCAACCGACTGGAAGAGATCCATATTTATGCCTATTACAAAGATGATCCAAATGAATGTGGAAATTATCAAACAATATCGTTATCAGGATTGGAGGAAGATTACATATAACAGTCTAGGAGCCCTGATCATCAAAGACAAAACTGAAGAGTCAGACTGAGTGGCAGGGGGAAGAAGAGACAATTTAAAAGCAGCAAAGAAGTGCTAGTCATGAGGTTGCTGGTACCCTGCTGGCTAGGTTGGCCAGTGCAGGTGAACTGAGGCAAGCAGTACTGTTTGGAACACATATCACTATGTCAGAAGAGGTAAAGGGGCAGAGAGCTTGCACAAGCCTCCAAAGCTGGGTGGAAGTAGTGCTGGACCTGTGAAAGTTAAGTACAAGAGTCTAACCTACTATGCAGGGTCAAAATATCCCCTCCCCTCCAAGACTTTCACAGCAGAGAAGTACCTCTTTCCTCTCAACCATCCGGCTCCACTCCAACACTAGTCTGGCAGTATTCAACAACAGACATGCCCCCTAAGCTGGAACTCAAGGCTATCTGCACCAAAACCAGTCTCACAACTTTAAAAAAATGCCACACACCCTAAGCCAGGAACTGAGGGCAAGCTCTGCCTCTTTGCCTAGGCACTGGCATAAGGAGTCCACTGACATGTAGCACCCTTCACCCCTGCCTAGACCTGTGTGGGCTGATTCAACATCGCATGCCTTCATTAGCATAAAACAACAGGGCATACACCTGAAGCCTATTTTCAACTCCAGCATACAAGGGGGCGTTGCAGATTCATGACATTTGACACCATTAAGCAGGGACCTCTCCCATCCACATCAGGGGCCTGCAGGCTGGTGGTATTGCTGACTCCATCTAACCCCCCATGACAGGGGTCTGAGAATAAGTGGTGCCTCTAGGTCACTCCAGCTAACAGTATCAGGAGCCCAAGGACAGGCTGTAAGACCCACCCCCTACACGCTCAAGGGGAGAGGGACATGCCTTCCACCCAGGCATGTGTGGGCAGCTGTAAGCCCCCTGCCTTGCTCCACACATAGCCCCCTACCACAGGCAGATACCTGTGCCTGCTCCAAACACCCCTATTCAGCTCTGCTCATCTAGGACTGTAGGCGAGAGTCTGTACCACACACTCAGTGACTGTTGACCTAGACACCTGTGCCACATCCACACAAGAAAAGTGAACAGACTCCTGGGCTCACATACCTAGTAGCTGCTCTAAGCACCTGGAGACAGGACGTGAAAGTTTCAAAGATACCAATAACCAAAGTAGCTCACACATTCAGCCTACTTGGGTATATCAAAACAGAACAAAAATCTAGGAAACAGTAAACAAACATACAATAATAAATATAATAACTTACCGATGGCTCAGAGACAACAGTCAATATCTAATCAGATAAAGAAGCAGGTAAGATGGCTCCAGTAAGTGACCAAAATAAAGAACTAGGAAACCTTCCAGAGGAAGATAAGGTCTTGGAATTACTGGAGATAGAATTCAAAAGATTAAAATACGAGCTCTTCAAGATATCAGGAAGGAGATCATGTAAAACTCAGACCAAGCTAAGGAACACACAGATAAAGCAATAGAGGAATTCAAGAAAACAATACAAGAAAAGAACACGAAATTTAACAGGGTGCTAGAAACAATAGAGAGACAGCAACTAGAAATCCAAAAGATTAAGAGTAAAATTTCAGAATTGGATGGCTCAATAGAAGGTCACAGGAGCAGAAGTGAGGCAATGCAAGTCAGGATTAGTGAGACTGAAGATAAATCCCTTGATGCCAATTTATTTGAGGAAAAATCAGAAAAAAGAATTTAAAAAAATGAAGAAACACTAAGAATTGTGTGGGATACTATCAAGAGGAAAAACCTACAAGTAATGGGAGTACCAGGACTGGGGGTGGGGGAAGATAACAGAAAATACAGAGAGAATTGTTGAAGATATGCTAGCAGAAAACTTTCCTGATATCATGAAAGACGAGCAGACATATATCCAAGAAGCTCAACGAACTCCATACTGGGTAGATCCCAAAAGAAAGACACCAAGACATATGATAGTCAAACTTGTCAAAACCAAAGACAAAGATAGAATCTTAAGAGTTGCTAGGGATAAACGAAAAGTCACCTACAAAGGAGACCCAATAAGACTAAGCTCTGACTACTCAGCAGAAACCATGCAGGCAAGAAGGCAATGGGATGACATACATAAATTCTTGAAAGAAAAGAATTGCCAGCCAAGAAGCAGAAAAACTATCCCTCAAATATGATGGCAAAATTAGGGCAATCCAGATAAACAAAAGTTAAGGAAATTTGTAAAAACCAAACGAAAATTACAAGAAATATTAAAGGGAGTCCTCTGATTAGAGAACCAACAATAACAGACAACAACCTAAGACTAGAGCACAGGACGCAACAACCAGATATCAGGCCAGACAGGGAAGTTGCAAAAACAAGTCAAACCTAAAAGACTGAAACCAGGGAAACAGAGAAAATCAACAGGTAAATGATGACAATGTTAAAACAAAAAAGAGGGAATAAATAGTGTAGTGACAGAACTTCCATATGGAAGAGAAGTTAAGATGATATCAAGAAAGAAAAGATCGTTTTAAACTTAGAAAAATAAAGATCAATTTTAAGGCAACCACAAAGGAAGCTAACAAACCTACCCATCAAAATAAAAAACAAGAAAAACATAAAGACTCAGCAAACACAAAATCAACAATAATCAAAAAAGACAAAAGGAAAATACATAAAGAAAAACGACTCAGCACAGAAAATTAAGCAGAACAAAGAAATTAACACCACAAAAAAATCAAAATGACAGCAGTAAACTAATACCTATCAATAAGTATACTGAATGTAAATGGACTAAATACACCACTAAAGAGACAGAGTGGCAGAATGGATTAAAAAATATGATCCATCTATATACTGCCTACAAGAGACACACCTTATATTCAAAGACACAAACAAACTAAAACTCAAAGAATGGGAAAAAATATATCAAGCAAACAACAACCAAAAAACAGCAGGAGTGCCAATTTTAATCTCTAACAAAATAGTCTTTAAAGCAAAATCCACCACGAAAGATAAGGAAGGACACTACATAATGATTTAAGGGTCAATACATGCGGAGGACATAACCACAATAAATATTTCGGTACCCAACAACACAGCTCCAAAATACATTAAACAAACTCTAATAGTATTTAAAAGAGAAATAGACAGCTCCACAATAATAGTAGGAGACTTCAACACACCACTTTTGGTAAAGGATAGAACGTCTAGAAAGAAACCCAATAAAGACGTGGAAGATCTAAATGCCACAATCAATCAACTTGACCTCACAGGCATACACAAAACACTCCACCCAACAGCAGCCAAGTATACATTCTTTTCCAATGCACATAGAACATTCTCCAGAATAGACCACATTTTATGCCACAAAGCAAGCATTAATACAATCCAAAACATCAAAATATTACAAAGCATCTTTTCTGACTATAAAGCCATAAAAGCAGACATCAATAACAGAAACAGCAAGGGAAAAAAAATCAGATATGTGGAAACTGAACAACACTTTGCTTAAAAACTACTGGGTTTTGGAAGAAATCAAGGACAGAATAAAGAAATTCATAGAATCAAATGAGAATGAAAACACATCTTAACAGAACCTTTGGGACACAGCAAAAGCAGGGCTCAGAGGTCAATTTATAATAATAAATGCACACATCCAAAAAGAAGAAAAGGCCAAAATCAAAACAGTAACCCTACAACTTGAACAAATAGAAAGAGAGCAGCAAAAGAAGCCCTCGGGCACCAGAAGAAAGGAAATAATAAATATTAGAGCAGAAATAAATAGAAAATAGAAAAACAATTGAAAGAGTAAATAAGAACAAAAATTGATTCTTTGAAAAGATCAACAAAATCAGCAACCATTGACCAAACAGATAAAAGAAAAACAGGAGAGGAAGCAAAGAATCTGAATAAGAAATGAGATGAACGATATCACAACAGACCCAAATGAAATAAAAAGAATCATAACAGAATAGCATGAAAAATTGTACTCCAACAAATTTGAAAACCTAGAGGAAATGGACAACTTTCTACAAACACACTACCTACCTAAACTAACACAAATTGAGATAGAAAAACTAAACAAACCTATAACAGAAGAGATTGAAAGGTAATTATAAAAAAAACTCCCAACAAAAAAAGCCCAGGCCCAGATGGCTTCACTGGAGAATTCTACAAAACTTTCAGAGAAGCGTTAACATCAGTACTACTAAAGGTATTTCGGAGTATAGAAAAGGAAGAAATACTCCTGAACTCATTCTATGAAGCCAACACAACCCTGATACCAAAGCCAGGTAAAGATACCACCAAAAAGGAAAATTATAGACCAATATCCTCCATGAACATAGATGCAAAAATCCTCAAGAAAATTCTAGCAATAGAATTCAACAACATATAAAAAAATAATTTATCATGACCAAGTGGGTTCATACCAGGTATGCAGGGATGGTTCAACATTAGAAAATCAATCTGTAATCCATCACATAAATAAAACAAAAGATAAGAAACACGTGATCTTATCAATTGATGCAGAAAATGCATTTGACAAAGTCCAACACCTATTCATGATAAAAACTCTCAGCAGAATAGGAATAGAAGGGAAATTCCTCCACCTGATTAACGGCATTTATACAAAGCCAACAGGCAATATCATCCTAACAGAAGAGAGTTTGAAAGCATTCCCCTTGAGAACAAGAACCAGACAAGGATGCCCTTTATCACCATTCTTATTCAACATTATGCTGGAGGTCCTAGCCAGAGCAATGAGGCTAGAAAAAGAAATAAAAGTGTCCAGATTGGTAAGGAAGAAGTAAAAGTATCTCTATTTGCAGATGATATGATCTGATACATAGAAAACCCCAAAGAATCCACAAGAAAACTACTGGAACTAATAGAAGATTTCAGTAAAGTATCAGGATACAAGATAAACATACAAAAATCAGTTGGATTCCACTACACCAAAAAAGAGAACTTCGAAAAGGAAATCATCAAATCAATACCATTTACAATAGCCCTCAAGAGCTAAAGTACTTAGGAATAAACCTAACCAGAGATGTAAAAGACCTATGCAAAGAAAACTGCAAAACACTACTGCAAGAAACCAAAAGACACCTACATAAGTGGAAAAACATGCAATGCTCATGGGTAGGAAGACTCAACATTGTGAAAATAAATTCTACCCAAACCGATCTACAGATACAATGCAATCCTGATCCAAACACCAACAGTATTTTTTTTAACGAGATAGAGAAATAAATCAACAACTTCATATGGAAAGGGAAGAGGCCCTGGATAAGTAAAGTATTACTCAAGAAGAAGAACAAAGTGGTAGGCCTCACACTACCTGATTTTAGAACCTATTATACCGCCACAGTAGTCAAAACAGCCTGGCACTGGTACAACCAAAGATACATAGACCAATGGAACAGAATTGAGAACCCAGGCATAAGTCCACCCACCTATGAGCAGCTGATATTTGACAAAGGCCCAAAGTCCATTAAATGGGAAAAGACAGTCTCTTCAACAAATGATGCTGGCATAACTGGATATCCAACTGCAAAAAAATGAAACAAGACTCATACCTCGCACCATGTACAAAAACTAACTCAAAATGGATCAAAGACCTAAATATAAAATCTAAAATGATAAAGATCATTGAAGAGAAAATTAAGGACTATGCTAGGATCCCTAATACATGGCATAAATAGTGTAGACACCATAACTAACAATACACAAACACCAGAAGAGAAACTAGATAACTGGGTTATCCTAAAAATCAAAACACTTATGCTCATCAAAAGACATCACAAGAGGACTTCTGGCAACATGGCGCTCTAGGCAGAAGCACCACACTGTCCCTCCACAGCAAAGATCTGAAAAACTAAGCCAGACAGAGAAAACAGCAATCCTGAACCCCTAAAACATCAAATGAAGAGATAAAGAACTCAGCCAAGCATCAGATGGAGTGAGAAACTGACAGAGAACAGAGAGCGAGAAGAGATTCATGCAGAGGTCCCCTATCAGCAAACACAGCATGGATCCGCCATCTTGGACTCCTATCAGAGACCAGCAAATAGGGGGTACAAGAAAGCGGCTTCACAGAGCTTCCAGCAGGAGACAGAGCAACCAGTAATTGGCGATATACACTTTCTCATCCACCACCCTTCTTCACCCCCACTCAGACTCCTCTGCTTCCCGCGGCCACAGTCTCTTGGCCAAGAAGCACCAACTGCTTGGATTCCACCCAGCTGCACTTGCTGACTCCCTGAGTGCCATTTGTTGGCTTCTGGTATTGCTTTTTTCTGCTTCTTTTGATTTCTTCCTTACCTCTCACCACATCCCCCTCCTCTAGCCCAAATACCTGGCTCCGGGCGCCATCTTTGCTTCTTCCTAAGGGGCTGCGGAGCTCCATTTGAGTGTGGAACTGCTTCCCAGTCTGGGCTGCCACGCTGGTGGGATCCTGAGGCTTTTGTTTGTTTGTTTGTTTTGAATTCTTTGTTTTCTTTTTCTTTTCTCGATTTGGGAGCCTGTTCTGCCTGGGCAGAACTACGCAGCTTGGGACCTACCCCCTCAGCTAGCACAGATGCGTAGAGGGATCCCTGAGGGGACTTCTTTTTTCATGGTTTTTTTTTTCTGTTTTTTTGGGGGGCTTTTCTTGTTCTTTTGTTTTGTTTTGTTTTCCCTCTTTTTATCTGTCTTCATTACTCAGTTTCTTGTGTCTCTATACCTTCCTTCTCTGCCTGTCCTCTGAATACCTGGCGCTGAATACCTCTACGCCTTCTAGCCAGGCTGTACTTCAACACCTGGGAACAACTTCCCCAGACCTCGTAGCTGCACTAGTGGGTTCCCTGGGAGATTTGCTGTTCTTTTTCCTTTCTAATATTTATTTATTCATTCTTTTTTTTCCTTCTTCTTCCTCTTTTTGTTTTTCTCCATTTCATAGTCTCTCATCTCTCCACTCCAATGGCAAGCTCCCCTAGCATTCTTTTTTGTTTGTTTGTATGTTTTTCACTCCTGTTCCTCTCTCCTCTCTCCCATACCCATCTTAGCTCCACACATGACAATCTCCCCCCCATCCTGCCTACCTGCACCATGCACTTAACATCACACCACCAAGCAGCACAGGCACAGCCTACTGGAAACTTCCCTGAACTGATTACCAACCAGCCCTGGTGGTGGTAGTAAGTGCCACAAACAACCCATCCCAGCAACTCCTCTTCAGCTAGACCTGCCCTGCTGTACCATATCTGAGCGACTGACCCTGCCAATTGGAGAAGGAGGCAAAAAGTATCATGCCCACAGACTAGCAAACAACAAAGAATAACAGCCCACCTGCTCAGACATAGTCAAATTAAAAAAAAAGGACAAAACAAACAAATCTACAACCAATAAACAAGAAAAATAACCACTGAATGCCCCAAAGACAACAGACAATATCAAAACATTTACAAAAACAGGACAGGATGGTTCCTGTAGGGGTCCAAAATCAAACACCAGATGTCTTTCCAGTAGAAGAAAAGGCACTAGAACTATTTGATAGGCAATTCAAATCTCTAATACTCAGAATTATCCATGAGTTGAAGCAAAACGCAGACAAAAAGGAGGAAAAAATAGACAAATTCATGGAAAAGGCAGACAAACTCATGGAAAATACAGACAAAAAAAATGGAAGAATTCAGCAAAATAATGCAGGAATAAAATGCCAAAATAAATTCACAACTAGAAATTATATAAAAACAACAATTAGAAATCCAAAAGATAAACAACAAGATTTCAGAAATGGACAGTGTCATAGAAGGGCTGAGCAGATTTGAAACG
>NW_004444020.1:10088505-10122200 GCF_000243295.1 Trichechus manatus latirostris
AATCACAAAAGGACAAATATTGTAATGAAAACTCTACCATATAACTCATGTAAAAGTTTACACACAAAAAGAAACAATCTTTGCTAGTTGCGAGGGAGAGGAGGACTGGGGGAAAACTAAATAGATAAGTGGTAAGTTTGGTGAAGGGTAAGACAGTACTCATTACTGGGGAAGCCAGCACAACTTGTACAAGGAAAGGTCATGGAAGCTCCATAGACACTTCCAAACTCCCTGAGGGACTGAGTTGCTGGGCGGAGGGCTGTGGGGACCATGTTCCCGGGGAACATCTAGCTCACCTGGCATAACATAGTTTATGAAGACAATGTTCTACATTCTACCGTGGTGAGTAGCGTCTGGGGTCTTTTTAAGCCTGTGAGCAGCCATCTAAGTTATTCCACTGGTCTCACCCCTCCGGGAGCAAGGGAGAATGAAGAGAACAAGGAAAAGATTAGTCCAAAGGACTAACGGACCATTGCTACCAAGGCCTCCACCAGACTGAGTCCAGTATAGGTAGATGGTGCCCAGCTACCACCACAGACTGCTCTGACCGGAATCACAATAGATGGTCCTGGACAGAGCTGGAAAAGGATGTAGAATAGAATTCTAACTCACAAAAAAAGACCAGATTTATTGGCCTGACTGACTGGAGAAACCCGAAGAGTATGGCCCCCAGACACCCTTTTAGCTCAGTGGCGAAGCCCCTCCTGAAGTTCACCATTCAGCCAGGGATTGGACAGCCTCATAAAACAAAACGGGACTAATTAGGCACAGCAGTCCAGGGACAAGGACTAGACGGCAAGAGGGGACAGGAAAGCTGGTGATAGGAAACCCAACCAAGGTTGAGAAGGGACAGTGTTGACATGTCATGGGGTTGTTAACCATTGTCGTAGGCCAATATGTGTACTAACTGTTTAATGAGAAACTATTTGTTCTGCAAGCTTTCATCTAAGGTACAAAAAAAAAAAATTATCCACGCGAGATCAAATTGACAACAGCAACTCAAACAGTTTGATGGGAAGCCTAGGGGACAGTGAGTTGAAGACAATGGTGATGGAATAATTTGGAAAAGGATAGTGAGAATAGCAGCACAACTGGAAGAATGTAATCAATGTCACTGAATTGTACATGTAGAAACTTTCAAAATGGTGTAACTTCGTATGCATATTTTCACCAAAACAAAGGTCCTCAAGGTTGAGAAGGGAGAGGGTTGACATGTCGTGGGGTTGTTAACCAATGTCATAAAATATGTGTACTGACTGTTTAATGAGAAACTATTTGTTCTATAAAACTTCATCTAAAGTACAACAAAAAAAAAAAAAAAAAAAAAAAGACATCACCAAAAGGGTAAAAAGAGAACCTACAGACTGGGAAAAAATTTTTGGCTACACCATATCCAATAAAGTTCTAATCTCTAAAATCTACAAGATACCAAAACATCTCAAGGACAAAAAGACAAATATCCCAATTAAAAAATGGGTAAATGATATGAACAACACTTCACCAAAGAAGATATTCAGGCAACTAACAGACACATGAGGAAATGCTCATGATCATTAGCTGTCAGAAAAATGCAAATCAAAACTACAATGAGATACCATCTCACCCCAACAAGGCTGGCACTAATCCAAAAAACATGAAATAATAAATGTTGGAGAGGTTGTGGAGAGATTGGAACACTTACGCTCTCCTGGTGGGAATGTAAAATGGCACAACCACTTTGGAAAACTATTTGGCACTTCCTTGAGAAGCTAGAAATAGAAGTACCATAAGATCCAGCAATTCCACTCCTTGGATTATATCTTAGAGAAATAAGAGCCATCAAATGAATAGACATATGCACACCCATGTTCATTGCAGCATTGTTCACAATAGCAAAAAGCTGGAAACAACCTAGGTGCCCATCAAAAGAAGAATGAATAAACAAATTATGGTGGATACACACAATGGAATACTAAGCAGTGATGAAGAACAATGATGAATTTGAGAAACATCTCACAACATGGATGAATCTGGAGGGCATTATGCTGAGTGAAATTAGTCCCAAAAGGACAAATATTGTATGAGATCACTATTATGAAAACTTAAGAAAAGGTTTAAACAGAGAAAAAAGCATTCTTTGATGGTTACCAGGTTGGAGAGAGGTGGGAGGGGAACTTACTAACTAGACAGTAGACAAGGATCAACTTCCATGAAGGGAAGGACAACACACAATACAGGGGAAGTCAGCACAACTGGACCAAAGCAAAAGCTAAGAAGTTTCCCGGACACTTCCAAACACTTAAAGGGACAGAGTAGCTGGGGCTGGGGACTGGGGACCATAGTTCCAGGGAACACCTATGTTAATTGGCATAACAAAGTTTACTAAGAAAATGTTCTGTATCTCACTTTGGTGAGTGGCATCTAGGGTCTTAAAAGCTTTCGAGAAGCCATCTAAGATTCATCAATTGGTCCCACTCCACTTGGAGCAAAGGAGAATGAAGACACAAGGAAAATATTAGCCCAGGAGACTAAAGGTCCACCTAACCAGAGACCAGAAGTACTAGATGGTGTCCAGCTACAACCAATGACTGTCCTGACAGAGAACACGACAGAAAGTTCCAGACGGAGCGGGAGAGAAGTGTGGAGCAGAACTCAAATTCACATAAAAAGATCAGACTTAATGGTCTGACAGAGACTGGACAAACCCTTGAAACTACAGCCCCCGGACACTTTGTTAACCCAGAACTGGAGCAATTCCTGAAGCCCACTCTTCAGACAAAGATTAGACAGGACTATAAAACAAAAAATAATACACATGAGGAGTATGCTTCTTAGTTCAATTAGATACATGAAACCAAATGGGCAGCTCCTGTCCAGAGGCAGTACGAGAAGGCAGGAAGGGATGGGAACTGGTTGAATGGACACAAGGAACCTGGGGTGGAAAGGAGGAGTGTGCTGTCACATTTTGGGGATTGCAACTAATGTCACAAAACAATATGTGTATAAATTTTTGTGTGAGAAATTAACTTGAGTTGTAAACTTTCACCTAAAGCACAATAAAAACAATAAAATAATCTGAGAAGCTAGATTATATGAAGAAGAATGCAGCATCAGGATTGGAGGAAGACTTATTAACAACCTGCAATATGCAGATGACAAAATCTTGCTTGCTGACAGTGAAGAGGACTTGAAGCACTTACTGATTAAGATCATAGACTACAGCATTCAGTATGGATTACACCTGAACACAAAGAAAACAAAAATCCTCACAACTGGACCGATAAGCAACATCATGACAAACGGAGAAAAAATTGAAGTTGTCAGGGATTTCATTTTACATGGATCCACAATCAACACCTATGGAAGCAGCAGTGAAGAAATCAAACAACGTATTGTATTAGGCAAGTCTGCTGCAGAGGACCTCTTTAAAGTGTTAAATAGCAAAGATGTCACTTTAAGGACTAAGGTACACCTGACCCAAGCCATGGTATTTTCAATTGCCTCATATGCTTGTGAAATCTGGGCAATGAATAAGGACGACCAAACAAATATTGATGTCTTTGGATTACGGTGTTGGCGAAGAATATTGAATATACCATGGACTACCAAAAGAATGAACAAATCTGTTTTGGAAGAAGTACAGCCAGAATGTTCCTTAGAAGCAAGGATGGTGAGACTTTCCTCACATACTTTGAACATGCTATCAGGAGGGATCAGTCCCTCGAGAAGGACATCATGCTTGGTAAAGTAGAGGGTCATGGAAAAAAAGGAAGACTCTCAACAAGATGGATTGACACAGTGGCTGCAACAATGGGCTCAAGCATAACAACAATTGTGGGGATGGCGCAGGACCAGGCAGTGTTTCGTTCTATTATACATAGGGTCCCTATGAGTCAGAACCGAATCAATAGCACCTAACAACAACAACATATTAGTAAAGATAAATTATCATCAGAGTTCTAGATTTGCACTGGGTGGTGGGTTTACTGGTGCTTATTACATTAGTATAAATGAATGAATGAATGCTATGGATGAAACAATGATGAGCCTTTATGACCAAGGATTACAATTAATCCAATTATTCCAGTTTGAAGTTCAAGAAAGGAAAACAAAAATTGCAACACCTAAATTGAAAAAGCAAAAGCTCCTGTATCAGAGAGGTGCAAGGAAGAAAACAGAAACAAAATGCAGGTATCTGACACAGGGAATTAATTATACTAGTGATGGGAGATTTGAGAAGCCGAACAGGGGACAGTGAGGCACCCTAAAGATTAACAACACCAGGGAGTCCCTACCACTCCTAGGCTGAAGTGTCAGGGTAGGTGGGATTGCCAGAACCAGGAGCCAGGGTCACTCCATTGAAACTGAAACATTGGGGGCCTGTAAAGTGTGAGCTGGACCCATAGAGGAGACACAATTTCCACCAGAGAAGCCACCTGATAAAAAGTGAAAAGGGGGAAAACACTGATTGTGGCTTTTATCTTCCTCTGGCTATTTCTTCTTCTGCTATTACCCAGGCCGACATTAGTGACATAGAAACCTGGGGAAACACAATACGTGGGGTCAACTACCATCAGATGTAAAGCAGAGCAGGGGGCACAGTGAGGAATGTACATGAGAATAAACAGATCCAGGACTGGCATACATCCTTTAATAGCCACTGTCACCACCACCCCCATCTCACTTCTTTTCCCACAGATAACCACTTTTTATTGTTTCATATCCTTCCAGACCTCTGACTAATCATCTACATAAATAATTGAGAATTTTACATACATTTTCATAAATAAATATAATTATACTATGTAATATACTGTATATGCTATATATACATACAACACACACATATATATATACACACATAAAAGGAACCCTGATGGCACAACAGCTAAGTGTTAGGCTGCAAACGAAAGATTGGTGGTTTGAACCCATCCAGTGGCTCCACAGGAGAAAAGACCTGGCGATCTTCTTCCATAAAGATTACAGCCTAAAAAAGTCTATGGGGCACTCCTACTGTCACATTGGGTCACTATGAGTGGGAATCGACTCGACGGCACCTAACAACAACAACATATATACACACACAAAACAGTGTGTATAAAAATGTATATGTGTCATATAATTTTGTTTTTCTTTTACAAAATGCAATGACATATTTTGTGGACTTTTTTTGATTGACAATGTGTCTGGCAAGTTCTTCCACATGATCACATATATTTGTCTTTTTTTTTAATGGTTGTGCAGATTATTTCATTGTCTGGACATGCCATAATTTATTTAACTAGCCTCCAATAGATGACCAGTTAGAGGATTATCAAATGTTTGCTAACCCAAACAATGCTGCAATGAACATACTTTAAACCTTGTACACATCTGTCAGTATTTCAATAGGTAAGTTCCCAGTAATAGAGTATGGTTTCTGCATTTAAAAATTGTTTATAGATCCTGCCAAATTGCCCTTCAAAAGGCTCTCCCAGTTTACAGCTACACTACAACTACTATTTCAGAGTGCTTCTTTCCCTACACCCTTGCCAAAAGGGGATACTAAAAATGCTTTAATTTTTGCCAGTCTGAAAAGCTTTTATTTCACTTTTGTTACAATCTAAATTTCCCTGATTCTTAGTGAGCCAGACAGAGAAGCTCTTTTACATGTTTATTTGCTATTCATTTCTGAACTGTGACGAAAAACTTTGTCCATTTTTCTGGTGTTCTTGTCTCTCATTTATTTAAAGCAGCTCATGATAAATTTTAGATAACAATCTTTTACGTCATGTTTTACACTATGTTAATTTATGCTATATTTTTCTATACAAAAGATTTAAATTTTTATGTAGTCATATCTGTCAGTCTTTTTCAACTTCTGGTTTCATACATTGCCATTTCTGTCCCCAGGATAATAAAAAAATATTCTGCTATGTTCACTTCTATTAATGTTATAGTTTATGTTTTGGGAGGTTTGTATTTAGATATCTGTTTCAGTTACCGAGTGCTGTTGTTATGGATTAAATTGTGTCTCCCCAAAGTATGTGTTGTAATTCCTCACCTCTATGCCTGTGGTTATAATACCATTTGGGAATGGGTTGTCTTTATTATGTTAATGGAGCAGGTTTTGTGTAGAATGTGTCTAAATCAATCTCTTTTGACATATAAAAGAGATTAAACAAGCAAGCTAGAGAAGCAGAGATGGGGGAAGAGAGATGCCAAGTCACATGAAGATCACCCGGGAGTAGAAGCTCAAAGAGAGAAGGTCTTTCCCCCAGAGCCAAGAGAGAAAGAGAAAGCCTTCCCTGAGAGCCAGCACCCTGAATTCAGACTTCTAACCTCCTAAACGGTGAGAAAATAAATTTGTTTGTTAAAGCCATTCACTTGTGGTATTTCTGCTAGAGCAACAGTAGATAACTAAGACAAATGGCTTTCTCCTGCCTAAGGGCATTGGCTAGTACCTTCAATTCAATATTAAATAGCAGTGGGTATAGTGGGCATCCTCGTCTTGTTCCTGGTTTTATCAGGAAAACATCTAGTGGTTCCCCATAAGTAAAAAAGAGTTATACTGTATGTAAACATATTCAGGACCCATCATATAGCTTATAGCTGAAACACTACAGGCTTTATGTAAAATATGAGGGCGAGAGTGAGAAGCAAGAGAGTTACAGATGAAGTTTTTGGTAACACAAATTTCAAGGGTGAGTGGTAGAAGAATTATCAAGTCTAAAATTTTTCAGTTCACTTAATTATCGCTTACAGATGTAGTCTTTCATTATTATTGTACACGCAAATAAGTTTGAACATTTTTAGTAAACTTATCAATTACTAATCATTTCATTTAAACTAATTAAGAATGACTAGCCCATTAAAGGAAGAGTCCTGGTGGTGCAGTAGTTAAAGCACTCAGTTGCTAACTGAAAGTTTGGTGGTTTGAACTCACCAGCTGCTCCTCAGGAGAAAGATGGCGCAGTCTGCTTCCATAAAGATTTACACCCTTAGAAACCCTATGGAGGAGTTTCACGCTGTCCTATAGGGCTGCTATGAGTTGGACAGCAGTGGCTTTGGTTTTGTTTAGTTAACCTATGTAAAGATTCCTGGGTTGGCAGTTTGAGCCACCCACTGGCACCATGGCAGAAAGGCCTGGTGATCTGCTTCTGTAAAGATCACAGCCAAGAAAACCCTATGGAGCAGTTATACTCTGTAACATATGTGATTGCCATGAGTTGGAATTGATTGATGGCAACAGGTTTAGTTTAGCCTATTAAATCTAACTGGTCCATCAATAGTTTTTATATCTTATAGTAAATGACAGAGTGCCTTACACTCAGTGGATGGATGGAGGTAGATGATGAATGGATAGATAAGATAGTGCTTCAAATAACTAACTATACAGCCAAGAAAGATTAAAAGATCTTTCATTGTGTGTTTTCAAATTAATAATTATATTATTTACTTACTCTTTTTCACGTACAGTTAACTTTGAGTTTTGACAAAACCATATGGTTGTGTAACCACCACATCGATCAAAATATAGAACAGTTTCATCACCCAAAGCAATTCCAACTGCCTCTTTGTAGTCAACCTCTCTGCCCTTCCTCAGCCCCTGATTTGTTTTCTGTTCCTATAATTTTGCCTTTTCCAGAATCTCATTGTGGATTCAACTAGCATATCCCTAATGAGTAATGCTATTGAGCATCTTTTCAGGTGCTTATTTCCATCTGCATATCTTCTTTGTGAAATTATGTTCAAATCTTTTGCCCATTCTTCTAAAATTAAATTTTTTAATTATTGAGTTGCAAGAGTTCTTTGTATATTCTGAATCTAAATCCTCCATCAGATAGATATGTGTTTGCCAAATATTTTCTCTCAGTTGGTGATCTGTCTTTTTATTTTCTTAGCAGTGTCTTTTGAAGAGCACAAGTTTTTAATTTTGATGAAATCTAATTTATCAATTTTCTCTTTTATGATCTCTATCTTTTGCGTCCTGTCTACAAATTCCATGCCTAACCAAAGATCACAAAAAAGTATATTCTATATTTTCTTATGGAAATCTTGGTGGCGTAATGGTTAAGAGCTACAACTGCTAACCAAAAGGTCAGCAGTTGAAATCTACCAGGTGCTCCTTGGAAACCCTATGAGGCAGTTCTACTCTATTTTCTTACAGAAGTGGTATAGTTCTCAGTTTTACATTTAGGTCTATAGTTGAATTTGAAGTACTTTTTACATATGATGCAAGGTATGCATTGAAGTTTATGTTTTGGCATATGGATATCCAATTGTTCTAGAACCATTTCTTGAAAAACCTATCACTTCTTCATTTAATTACCTTGGCACCTTTGTCAAAATCAGCTGCCAGTATACATGTGGATTGTTCATTCATTTTTATTGCCATATGATTTTCTTATGTGTGAAAAATACTGTAATTTATTTATCCATTTATTTACAGTTTGAGGCTATTTAGATAAATGCTATGAACATTTGTGTACATGTCTAGTGTTGTAAATGCCATCAGCTAAATCAGAGTCATATATGAAACATTGGTATTTTTATTCAACTATGTAGAAAATACCACAAACAGCATGATTTTTCTAATAGCTTTTTAGTTGACTCTTCAGCAATGTTTTCTGTGTCCCCAATAGTATTTGCTGACAAAGGAGAGGAATACATTTTAGTTTGTCACCATATTTTTTACCATGGTAGGAAGAGTGAATGTTTTCCCAATTGTGTTTGGCTTTTTTTTCTTTCCACTCCTAAGCAAGAAATTTACAGAGGCTTCTAACCATTTTTATTATTAAATTTAATAAAAAATTTTAAGTAGTGAAGAAAATATTGCAAAACTTCAAATATTGTTTAAAAATACTGAGCATTTTTGAAAAGAAAAGTTATGGAGGTTTTCCTCTTTCTCTAAATATCTGGATTTTATGTGTTGCTAATTTTTAGGTCTAGTCACTATCTGAAGGTCAACGTATAGCATGAGCAGATTTTTTTTTTGTTAATGGTAGTGACTGTATTTCTAGTAATCTTGATAATCTGGAACATGTATTTGCATCTCTTCCTTTCAGACATGATTAGATCTTTATTCATATGGTGACTGATAAAGCACTCATTCAAGAAAGCAGGAGAAGGATTGGCTCAGCCATTTCTTCATTGTTTACTTATGCTTCTATTGTTAGCAATATTCAACCAACATCTCTTACTTAATTAAAATTAAATAATATTATCCTTGCATTTACTTAACTGAGCACTGATACACTGCAGTGTGTTGCAGTAGCCTGAAAGTGAGGCAATGAGTAAGAATTTGCTGTCTAACTTCCATTTTCTTCCCTCGGATCACTTTACAAATGACACATGACAGGACACTGATCAAGTAAAGAGACTAAGGTCAATCCAATAGAGTACCTTCTGTTGTATGCCCTCCACTAGGAAACCACAGGTTTGGGGATGGGGCTAAGAGGTCAGAAGCAGGGGCTGCAGTTCTATCTCAAAGCAGGACAGTGGTATCATGAGACTATAGCTTAACAGTATCATGGTGTGAGATTTTGGGAATTAGAAATCCCTTAAAGGACAGTAACCCATGATCATTGAAAATCTCAGAACACTGGCATGGCTTAATTGGAAGATATTTAACAGAGGGCCAAAAAATTTCCTTCCTAGGAGGAGAAGAAAAACTTATGTTGTTGCTACTTGCCCTCAAGTCAACTCTGACTCATGGTGATCGTATGTACAACAGAACAAAACATTGCCTTACTCCTGCACCATCTTTATGATCGTTGGTATGTTTGAGTCCATTGTTGCAGCTATTGTGTCAATCCATCTCAATGGAGGGTTTGCCTCGCTTTCACTGGCCCTTTACTTTACCAAACATGATGTTCTTTTCTGATGATGTGTCCAAAGTAAGCAAACTGAAGTCTTGCCATCCTTTCTTCTAAGGAACATTCTGGTTGTATTTCTTCTAAGACTGATTAGTTCATTCTTCTGGCAGTCCACAGTATATTCAATATTCTTTGCCAACACCACAGTTTGAATGCATCAATTTTTCTCTTTTCCTTTTTCCTTATCCAACATTTGCATGCATATGAGGCAACTGAAAAGACCATGTCTTGGGTCAGATGCACCTTAGTCATCAAAATAACCTATAGATGTCATTTATTAATGCATTAAAATGGCATTCCTAGGCTGTTTCATAGAAACTTTGGGTCACTCCTTTTGGATAAGCTTTTACTAAGGTAACATGATCTTATTGTCCTGTTTCACATGTACCTCAGTTCAAGCATATAGAGGCCAAAAAAAATATTTTTGGTTAAAATAAAAGTCAAAAGTCATAAATCTATAGACATGTTGGACAGCTGGTGGCACAGTCGTTAAGAGCTCGGCTGCTAACCAAAAGGTTGGCGGTTTGAAACCACCAGCTGCTCTGTGGGAGAAAGATGTGGCAGTCTGCTTCAGTAAAGATTTACAGCCTTGGAAACCCTGTGGGGCAGTTCTACACTGTCCTACATGGGTGCTATGAGTCGAAACCAACTCCACGGCAATGAGTTTGGTTTGGTTTTTTTATAGACACGTTAAGCATAAATATGTATACATCTGCCACTTCTGCGGGGTCCAAGCTCCTCAAAGGCAAGACGTGTCTTATTTGTCTCTCTGTTCTTGGAGCCAGTTGTCCCTAGATATGGCATAAAGCAAATTCTTAAATGACGCTTGGGAAACAAAGATAATTAAACCAAATTGCACTTGAGAAGAAGCATGGTCAAAGAGAGAACAGGGCTGACTCGATTTAGTTCCCCAAATGCACAAACACAATGTGAACAGTTCTACTGGGTGTTTTTTAACTTTTTATTACAAAAATTTCCAAACATCATAAAAGCAGAGTAGGGTACCTATCACTCAGCTTCAACAATTCCTCTACCCCCACCCAACTTAATTTCCTGGAATTTTAAAGCAATCCTAGACATTGCATCATTTCACCCACAAATAATAGAGTAAGCATCTCTAAAAAATAAGGATATTTTTTAAAGTTTGGCTTGTTTTTTTTAAAATGAGTAAAGACAAAGAGTAATTAAAAAAAATTAAGGCTGTTAATCTGAAATCAGCCG
The DNA here is from genome assembly GCF_000243295.1 of Trichechus manatus latirostris. Taxonomy (NCBI): domain Eukaryota; kingdom Metazoa; phylum Chordata; class Mammalia; order Sirenia; family Trichechidae; genus Trichechus; species Trichechus manatus. Next base: position 10,099,563 of record NW_004444020.1, read on the forward strand.
TAAAGTTTTTGAAACAGTTCAAATCAAGCAGGTAGAAAGACTGTGTCTGACTGAAGAAGGTTGGTAAACTAGATTCTAGTGACTTCTTGGGGGGATTTGACCAAATTTGGGGGTCTGGTCCTCAGCCCTTCACCCTCAGAAGTCTTATTCTGTCTACAAGACCCACCAGTTTTTCGAGAGCAGATGCCTTAAACAAACTCATCAAGTTCATCTATAAAACCAGAGTCACAATTTATTGTCTCAGCAAGAAATGTCCATCACCCAAAATGGAAGGCTCATATCAGCATGAAGACTAAATCCTCCCGCTAAAGGTAAGTCCTAATGGGATACCAGGTCATAATCAGAAGGCTTCTTGAGCAGCGAGGAATCAGAACAAAGTGCTTATATAAACAGATTAAAAGACCTCTTCTTCATCAGGTATCAAAGACCTTAAACTAAAGAGCGAGGTTAATTACAATGAACTGGGGTATCCCTAAGGCAGATAGTACAGCCTGGCTTCATTAGGGATAAAACCAGAAAGCCTCAGGACCCCAAGACATGCCCCACTGTGTCTCTTTCCCCAATATCTCTACTTCTCATTCTATAACTTTCAACTTTCTCTTTCTGTCTGATGACTTGTTTTTGTTGCTGGAGCATCTTCATGACCAAACATAATCACTTCAATGCTAATGAATTTTATGTCCTCAATTTAAGGGGTCAGTAAAGCTATCTAGAATCATGATACAAATTTGTTGGAGACAAATTCTGAATTGCTAAGCTTGAATCAGAGATCCAACTCCGACCAAGCCTACCTGCCATGGTTGGAGATAGAGTCAGACATAGAGTATAAGCTCAGAAAGGAGTAGAAATTGCTATGTATGGGTTCCCTTTGCAGTATCTGAACCACTCCACTCAAAACAACTTGACAATAGCTAGATTCAACCATGGCAGAGGCATTTGCCAACTCTAGAAAGAGCTAAAAACCCACCAAGACTCTTGCCTTGATTTTCCATATTGGATCAGAGCTGATAGACTCTTGCTCTTGTTCAAGTGAAAAAGAAAAGATATCTTCCCCCTTGTCAGAGAATTGAGTGGTTAACATAAGTGTTTAACTCTACTTCAGCCTAAAACGGGGACGGAAAGAACAACTATTTTGTTTATAGACAAATAGGGAAGACGGGGAGAGACTTAAAGATTTTGGAGCATTAAAAGTGATGCAAAGCCCATTTAATGGACACCCCCGAAGTTTTTTCTTTTTTCAAGCACTGCAATTGATTGCTGCGAGATTATGATGCCATTAAAATTCCCTCTGCCCATAAACTAATGCTGCGGAAAATGCTGACGTTTACAGCAGTTCCTACAACGGACATATTTCAGTGTGAAAGTAAGCCCTAATGTGAGAACTTCATCTCAGTAAAGCAACATCTAGGAAGTGGGGAAGGAGGAGGAGGAGGAGAGGCCATCCGAGAGTGCTGTGAGTTTTATTTCTCTCAATAATATGAATCCTAAATTGCAAAGACTTTTTAAAATAAATCTATTGGCTTTTGACAAAATCAATCCAAACCCCATAAACCAAGAAGTCATCCACTTGATATTAATGAGTCCACATTTGCATTTGTCTCTTACACTAGACAAACCATTAATTTCATGTTTGTGCTTCCTTTGAAGTCTGAATGCTCATAGATAGATGGCCTCATCGAATCTCCTGCTGCTACATTAATATTTCCCTATAAATGATAAATTTTATCATTTTCCACAACACCTCTTTTTAGTTTAAGAAAGCTGTGAAAATACAAGCAGTAAGTCTTAAGGCCTGAAAGCATACCTTTTTTTTTTTTTTTTAATACTCTTCAGCAGAGATCATTAAAACAGTCATATCTTTAACATCAGGATACCTTTGATGGCCTCTAGGACTTAGAAACCAAGGAAATGTATATCTCATCAACTAATCAACCTTTCTTGGATAGAAGATGGTTCATTTGGCTAGAACAGACACACAAGTCCACTCTTGACCAAAACTCAGTGCCTAAAGTTTTTTCAGAAATTATCTGACAGTATTTAAGTTCAAATGTGAGCCTAATTCTTTGGCTTTAAAAGGAAAAGTATTTTGAAATGTTTGAGGTGAAATGTTTACTACCTGTAGAGTGTTCTCACCTGGTAAAGCACAGGAATGGCCAGCTACCAGATGGAAGGGCCAAGGGGTTCTAAGATTAACAGCTTGAAGCTAAATATGACATACAATGCATTATGTCATGAGATGGTCACGAATGGTTCAACTATTCTGTTTGATAATAATAATGACGATTACGATGAATACATGCCAGACACTGAGCAATGGGCTCTGCAGCCATCCTGTCAACAATCCTGGGAGGTAGTTGCTACTAAACCCAAACCAAATTCATTGTGATCTAGTTGATTCTGACTCATGGTGACCCCATGTGTTATAGAGTAGACATGTTCCATGGAGTTTTTTTGGTTGTAATGTTTACAGAAGCAGATCACCAGGCCTTTTTTCCATGGTGATGCTAGGTGGGTTCAAACTGCCAACATATTTCCAGTTTATAGATGAGGGAGCTGAAGTTCAAAGGGGTAAATAGTTTGTCAGAGGTATAACTGCTACATAGAGTGACAGGTCCATCTACCTCTTTGTCTTTGTGCTGTTATAGTTAGATACACCAGATCTCCTACACATGGTCCTATAAACCTTTTATTTAGAACTATGCTGACCCTTTTAATTACGCCTCCATCGTACAGGGAAGAAAGATATCATAGCCAGGAATTTCCAGGTTATTAACTGTGTTGGTAATTTTGTTTTTGGTTGGTGACTTTGGAGAGACCACCATTGTTACAGAGTAGAACTGCTTCATAGGGTTTTCTTGGCTATAATCTCTACGGAAGCAGACTGCCCGGCCTGTTTCTTCCTCAGTGCTGCTGGGTGGGTTCGAACTGCAAAGCTTTTGGTTACCAGCCAAGTATAAACTGTTTATGCCAGGCAGGGACCTTCCAGATGATTAACTTTGGTGACATCACCTGTAATCACAGCCTGAATCAGGTGCATGGAAGAACTGGAATATCTTTAAACCTTCAGTCCAGGGTGTTTTCTTGGAACATTCTCTCCCTGCATGTTATTCCCTTCTCCTGTCCTTCAAGTAGCCTCTTTTGCATTACTGACATAGCTCCACCAATCCAGTCTCACTCACAGACTCTAATCTCTCTCAGATTTGTTCTATTGCTCTCCCTCACCCCTATCCTATAAATATACTCTCCCTTTGCTTTGCTATAGTCCATGTTTTGCTTTGATGTTTCATTAAAATCAATGTGCAGCTTTCTTATATAGCTAATAAATATGCATTCATACCTAGTTTTTTAAGATTAATATTATACATTTTTCTTGAGGAGAGACTAGGCAGGAACTTTATTTTTGGCCAGGGTCCCCATGTTCAAACTGATTCAACAGAAGAAACTATTTGCATTAGTTTTTAAAATCATCATAATAAAAATGTTTATAAATCATAACAATGCCAGATATTTGATTTGTTTTTTTTTTCTTTCTTTCTTTCTTTACTTCCAAGCCAAATCTGTGATTAAGGGCTGCAGTGAAATATTTACTGTGCAAACATAAGCTTTCTTGTTAAAATAAATGTATTGACCAGAAATGAGAAAGGCAGCTTGTTAGTAAAGTGACTGAGAAATCCTCCTCTATTTGGAAAAAATGGTCATGAGGATAAGTAGCTCAGGCAGAAACCTGGCTGGTGGACTAGAATTGTCCTTTCTGCATCATCCATATGGGATGCAGAACAAGGAATAAACTGGCCACAGGGAAGGCTAAACAGCAAACTAGGTCTAGCCTTTATGTAGCTGATTTGGAAAAAGGAAAACCATCAATAGCAATAAGAAACAGAAGAATCATTTAGGGGCTTTAGATGTGTATCTGATCTGCATTCACAGCAGCTAATGTATATTGAGACTTACTAAGTGACAGGCAAGGTCACAGAAGAATTCCAGAAACAAAGAATGTTTCAATAAACTATATGTAATTGCTGTGATTACCTATTTTAATAAAGGATCTTTTTTGTTTATTTGCTTTAAGATAATTAAGAAGAAAACCACAATAATCTCTTGGTTAATCATGGCTACAGTTAAAGTGAGTCTTTCTAGACCTGGAGACGCTAAGGAAGGCCCTGTCACATAATTGCCCCACTTCCCAGTAAAGCAACAAGGAGGAAGTAACAGCTCGAGTGGTTCCCATGTATCTTAAACTTTAGAATGGTGCCCAAAACAACCCAGGATCCTGAATAAAATTGGAGCAACTTAATCTTTACAAGTGGTTTAGTTATCTCCCTTCTAGCAACTACACTAGGACAAGCTGGTCTGTCTGTGGCCAGAATTAATCAGATTGGATCTAGAAGACTTTGTCAAAATAGGTTTGAGGCTTTGGCAAAATCTCTATACGGACAATGAGGAAATGGGGAATTCTGGAAGTGACTAAACAGACTTTAATTTCATTTTTGTTGTTGTTGTTTATTACTCCTTCATGATTCTTCACTTTGGGGAATAATGATTGCCATCTTTTTATTACCTTTGAGTAGAATCCTCAAGAAGATGACAACATAGGGGCTGGAGAATTTAAAGAAGATTCCATAGAGAAGGTAGAATATGAGATAGACTTGGAAGATGGGAAGAACAACCAGAGAACTCATTTTTCTGTTGAACTGACCCACTAATTGATTTTAATGATTGTAAATAAAACCATGGCATAAAAATCCAGTGGAGCTATAACGTTAGTTAAACTAGTTCTCAAGGTCTTGTTGCAATGCTTGGCTCCAGGAAGACTGTTTTCTTTCTTTCTTTTTATTTTTTTTAAAGCAAGAAGAAAAGTTTTATTCAGCATATATTCAAAGAGTCAAAAGTAGGAAACAGACAAGCATGCTGCTAGAGCCATGTCTGTCCAAGTCCAAGGAATGTTACAGACTCATCAGTATATATTAGCATTACAAATAGGTAAAATCATAGAAAGTTTCACCTTTTCACAGATTGGCTAAAAACTGCCAAATCACCTTGATTGTGCATTTTGAATTGTCTTTCTTAATAATCACTGGTACAGGTTTCAGTATCAACAGTCCAGAGGGTCTTCATTGGCCCAACAACTCTTACTCTTTATGAAATGCTAATAGAAATAGATAAGATAGTGGAGAGTATGCAGGTCCTTTGTGTTGTTTATGATTTGTTTATGTGAAATTTTCCCTAAACAATGTTTTTCAATATTGTCCTAGCTATTGTCTTTATACCTCAGGACCCAGCTGATGTGTCCTTGTGAGTCCTTGTGAGTCTAGCTCCAGCTGGGTCACATTCTTTATGCTCAAGGACAGGGAATAGTGGCTCCAATATTATCTCCTAAATCATTCCCTCCTTTTAATGGGAGATTGGCAATAACACATAGATGATCAATACCTAGACTTAGTCGAGCTCCTGGATGGCAGCCATGGCAGGTTCTTTAAACTCACAGGACTGGTTTTCCAATGGATACCATCTGGTTCTTCATCAGGATACTAAGTAAAGTGACATTCTCATGAATCGCATGGCCGAAACGAGCAGAATCAATGTATATCAACATTTTAGCTGGAGGCCTTCTTAAGTGTGTAAGACAATAGAAGATAAGTTTTGTTATGCCTAATACTATCAGAATGTAGACTAAGAACATTACTATTCCTTGCAATAATGATCTAGCCCATGTATTTATTCCTGATGGTAACCAACCAAATAAATCTGGTGTTTGTAAGGGTGCTACAGTGTGTAACCAAGCAGCTTGTTTTCTAATTCTCTGTATATCCTGTTCTACTTCTCCTGTGTTTTTTATCCCAATGCAACAGAAGTTATTTACTACAGCACAGATTACACCTTCTTGGGCTAACAAAAAAAAATCTAAGGCTATTCTGTTACTTAATGTCACCTTGGCTAATGAGGTCAAAGATCACTCTTGTGTTTCAATCCCACTAGCAGTTTCTTCTGCTATTTTTCCCATAGTGATTAATTTCTTAAAGATTTCTCCAGTTCAACTATATCATAAATAGGAATTAAAACTATTATTTTACAATGTGTAACTCCCATTTTACAATGTGTAACAATTTAACATTACTTTTCCAATATTTTCTAGCATCATTACCATGAATATCTAAAGGTAATCCTAAAGTTCCCCAAGTGCATTGCCCATGCATTCACCAGGAACCTAAACAAGAGATTGCCCATATAAATTCACCGTCAGTTGGAAAGGGATCATCTAAACTAGTATCGTTGAGTCCACCACACAAAAACCTATCTATAAGGAGCACACAAAGTTTGCACACTGTTTTTTTGATGCTGGTAACATGACCATAGATTAGTTGAGTCCTATGAGCCAAGAATACTCCTAGTGAATCAACTTCCAGAAAAAACTAGTTCCAACACAAAGCAGAGGGATTTTGCATTGCTACTTGACTGAACACAAGCTAAAAGAAAACAGGTTGTAAGTTAGTAAAAATTTTAACACAAAACAAAATTTGAAGTAATAAATTTAAATAAGTCTGAAGGCATTGGAATTTCCACAGATACTGAAGCTTGAAAAAACTAGTTGCCGTTCAGTTGATTCCAGCTCATGGTAACCCATGTGTGTCAGAGTAGAATTGCCCAACAGAGGGCTTTCAATGGCTGATTTTTCAGAAGATCTTTTCAGGTCTTTCTTCCAAAGTGCTTCTGGGTGCTAACCTCCAACCTTTTTTAGCAGCCAAGTGGGTGGATTTTTCTCCACAGCAATGGAGTATCTCTGGGAGGAGAAAGTGAAGACTTTTGCACTTAGGTTCCCAACCATTAGAGGAGAAACTCCTTCAGCCAGGTTCACACTAGAGCCATTAAAGACTCATCAGTGTTGACCCAGAAGCACAAGCCTTGGTCCTCATTCTTCATGGACCCCAGGCCTGAGGTGACCTCCTCTCCTACGTTTTCCCCTTGTTGTGGTTAGTTTCCGTGGATTTGATTCTAACTCATATGACCCCATGTTGCAGAGTAGAACTGCTCTGTAAGGTTTCAAGTCCCCAATTTTTCAGAAGCAGATCACCAGGCTTGTCTTTCAAGGTGACTCTGGGTGGATTTGAACTTCCAACCTTTTGGCTACTCATTAAGCACTTAACCATTTGTGTCATCCAGAGACTCCCTCACTAATAATATGATTAAAGGGATAGAGTAACTGAGAGTTTCTTTAATTTGTTACCTCCGTCCACTCTCTTCTCTTCCTTTTTTACAACCCATTTCAAGTTTCCATTGGATTTCCTGATTCTGGAACCCAAGGCTGAAATTCACTTTAGTCCATTCACTTTGGAGAGAGAAATAAAGAATGGGAAAACAAAATTTTATTTTATTTTTTTAAGAAACAAATGTCAACACACAAGCCTTAGTGAATACACAGGAGATGAAGTTCTTTTGATTCTGTAACAATCATCCCGAGAAATGGGTGCCATCGTATTGGGCAAGGTTGCCGTGCAGGGTCCATTGTGTGGGACATGAATGAGTGTGGCGGCGTCTCCGTCCCCAGAGCCTGTTCTGTGCTCGGAATGGGCAGCCCATTGTGCCCACGTTGCAAGAAGGACTCCAGCTCACCAATGGAAATCGCTTGTTCTCACCTTCCCCCAACCTCTGCTTTGCCATCCAAACCTACCGTTATGGGTATAATACCTTTAGCATTTGGAGTCTTCTTGCCCGGTACTTCTAAAGCAAGAGCTATTATATTGCACTGTGAAAACATGGACACAGAGAAATGAAGCTTCCTGGAAGACTAGCCTAAGAGGGGGAGTGTGAGGCTCCATTTAAAGTTAAAAACCCAAAGAAAACAAAACATTTCCGATTAAAAATGGGCTTTCATGCCTTTGTGTACACGCATATGTGTACTCTTCAGAACATTTCATCTCAATGCTCATGACAAAAGCAAGTAACCTGTCCTTGCTTTCAGAAGCCAAGAGGGGTGTAGCCAGAGAAGAGGGGCAGAAAGGAATGAATTCTAAGCTTGCTAGATAAAGCTTGTTCTAATTAATGGGCTCCAATACAGAGTGGAAGAGAGGAAGGGAGTCTCTTTACCAAGGAATGGCAGGCAGGGAATATAATGGATTTCTTACCTCTGCACAAATGAAGGATGCAACCAGAGTGTTTGTTTACAACCACCTCCCACTCCCTTGTAAGGCGAGAAGCAGCAGAAAGCAAGTGGAGTTTTGCTTTCGTTGAGGGAAATTCAGTGCTAACAAAAGATGCTGAAGGGACTACTTGTAGGTAGTCTGTCCAGTGGCAATGTGCTTGGAGTTGTCTTCTAACTTTCTGAGAAGCTCAAGGTGCTTTGAGAACATACGTGTCAGGGAAGAAATGTTCAGCATGCTTTGCAGTCCTAGAGTGACCTTGAGAAATTATAGGAGGCTGACCGTGGCTTCAGGCATCACACATTCCACACACACATCTCAGACAGTTCAGATGCGGCCTTTTCTTAAAGCAGTCCAGGGAAAAACATCCCAGACCTCCCCCATTATCCATTCTGGTACCAAACTCACCTCCATCACTTTGCTCATGCACCCCTCTGTCTGATATCCTTTTCTTCCTCTCTTCACCTATCTAGCTCTTACTCATTCTTCTCCAACTCCAAGGCTGGGTGAGATGCCCCTTTTTCCACAGACCTCTGCCTTAGTACCACCAGAGAATTTATCAAGTTTTATTGAAAGGTCCTCTTCATTCCATTAGGAGCTCCTTGCCTCATTTCACTTCTAAAGTCCTAAAAATAGAAATAATAACTGACAAAATGCCCATGCTTGGTAAATACTTAAAGAGTGAATGACTGGAAATCCTTTCTTATCCCTGTTCTAAGTCTGTTTACGGTATCACTTAAAGTCAAGATAATCCAGTCAATGTCTCTGCTTCCTCAGGACCACAGTGCCCTCTACCCAAAAGCTGCAATGTGGAGCAGACTCTGAGGGTCACCCATTGGTGGCCACAAGCCAGGCTTATCTGTCATAAGAAGAGCCCAAATAGAGAGTCCATGAAGACCCCCAGGGCCAAGGGGAGGTCCACTTCTAACTGCAAGAGTAAAGCCAGGGGTCATTCATTCTACTGCAGCCAGATGACACAAGAATCTAGAAAGAATTATTGACATTAGAGTCAATCCAGAAGAGTGAGTGCTGTAAACTGAGGTCCAGGCAGAGTTTGGAACTCGAATGCCAACCTAACCTGTAGTGAGGCCAAACTCTTGCAGGCAGTGAGTGGACAGCAAGAAGCAGCAAGGAGATCATAGATTCACGCATGGAAAACTGTGCTGTTTGAGTACAAGAAATACAATCCCTTGGATACAGGATAATATAGGCTAGGTTTACAGCTTGGGGTGAAGTAGGAATACCCACAAAGGTTAGAGAAGTATCAGCCAGGCTAACCACAATAGCATAATCCCACTTCATCATGTTCTTTCCAAGACAGCTATACACATTCAAGCTGTTAAGGGTTCAAGATGTCCAATTACACATCCTTCCTAACCATGCAGCACACACAGAAGGGACACTAGGTGAAAGGGAAGCAAGTAATCATTACCCATAAACCCTCAGTTCAGGGTTTCTGATCAAAACTGGAGTGGAGAACATAGCTTTGGCAAGAATCTAAAGTGGAATTTCCCACTTTCAATCAAAGACCCAGATCTTGGGGCTCACAATTCCATGTATCCCTGTAGTGATATCTCTGAGCCCCAGAACAGGTGACATTTGAATTATCCCAGGATGCAGATCAGTGATCGACCTCTAGCACAATGCCACAGGAGTAAGACCCATAAGTGAAGCACCTGCACCTGGGCTGAGAAGTGAAAGAGAAAATAGCAGGTCTGGTTCTGCTTTTGAAATACACTCACTCTACCCTCCAGTAAAATGTGACCCAGTGAATCTCAAGCCCTCACCAGGCAGGTTAAGCAGGTAAGGAGGTGGAGCCCTCCTCTGTTAAGGCACGGATGATGGAATTATTGTTTCATGTTCCAGTTTCCAGGACAAGGAATTCCATGGACCTATATGGTCTCTGTAATTGTTTCATGTAACACATGTTCCATGTATTGTGGTGTTGATGAAGAATATGGAATATACTGTGGACTTCCAGAAGAATGAACAAAGCAGCCTTAGAAGAAATATAACAAGAATGCTCTTTAGAAGCAAGCATAGCAAGACTTCGGCTCACTTACTTTGGACACATCATCAGAAAAGACCAGCCCCTAGAAAAGAACATCATGTTTGGTAGAGGGTCAGTGGAAATGACGGAAACACCCCATGAAACAGATTGACACAATAGCTGCAACAATGGGCTCTAACATCCCAATAACTGTGAGGATGGCACACGACCAGGCAATGTTTCATTCTGTTGTAAATAAGGTCTCCATGAGTTGGTGCTGACTCGAAGCAACTAACAAGAAAATACGTTCCCTTTAGCTTCATGATATAAAGAAAATATACACACTCAGTAGAGTCAAAACATTATACCAGCACCAGAGTCAGAAATGAAGCCTCTACCTCAAGATAAGGTGTATTTTAGGTGTGGAAGGTGAAAAAACACTTAAATACATGCGAGACATTAGGAAAGACTCAGTTCTTTTCAAATCAATCCAGAAAGCCTTCAAAGTGGAGATGATACAGTTAGAAGTTTTTAAGTAATGATGCCAAGGCATGCCCACTTTGAGGAAGAACCACTGAAATGGAACACTGCTGCCTCTCTTCACAAGAAATGTCTAAGCAACAACAACTCAACAAAACAAGCAATTCTCATATTAAAGACAACTTTGACAAGTGCAGGAGGTTATCTTCAAAATTAAGAATTTAAAAAATTATATAAGTAGAGCCTGAAGAATATTCTATCTATTCTATAACAAAAATAACTCATTATCTTCCCAGGCTGTCCCTCATCTTGAGTTCCCTAATGTTACCACCATTCACCAGTCACTCAAGTCGGAAACCTAGGAGATTGCTCCTGTCCCCTTAACCTTCACTTCCAACCTGCAGTCCAAGACCTGTGGATTATGTCTTCTAAACATCTCAATCATTTATTCTCTCTCCTTCATCTTCATAGACAATGCATGACTTCAGGCCCCCATCTTCTCTCTCTTGGACTACTGCTAAATCATTATACTGGTCTTCCTGCCTCTAGTATTTCTCTTCATCCTTACTCCCCAATTCCTTCACATTCTACACTTTAAGTGAACTTTCTCAAATGTAAATGAGAGTCATTCCTTATCTTATGATTTTTTAATGTTTTCCCACTGCCTATAGCAATGGCTGTAACCAGAAGTGCACATCAGAATCATTTGAGGAGCTTTTATAGACCTGTTGTTGTTGTTGTTAGGCGTCATCGAGTCAGTTCTGACTCACAGCAACCCTATGTACAACAGAACAAAACACTGCCCGGTCCTGTGCCATCCTCAAAATCATTGCTATGCTTGAGACCATGGTTGCAGCCACTGGGTCAATCCATCTTGTTGAGGGTCTTCCTCTTTTTCACTGGCCCTCTCCTTTACCAAGCATCATGTCCTTCTCCAGGGACTGATCCTCCTGATAACATGTCCAAAGTATGTGAGACATAGTCTCAAATCCTTGCTTCTAAGGAGCATTTTGGTTGTACTTCTTCCAAGACGAATTTGTTAGTTCCTTTGTCAGTCCATGGCATAGTCAATATTGTTCGCCAACACCACAATTCAAAGGCGTCAATTATTCTTCGGTCTTCTTTATTCATCATCCAGCTTTCACATGTATATAAGGCGATTGAAAACACCATGGCTTGGGTCAGTTGCACCTTAGTCTTCAAGGTGACATTTCTGCTTTTCAACACTTTAAAGAGATCTTTTGCAACAGATTTGCCCAATGCAATGCATCTTTTGATTTCTTGACTGCTGCTTCCATGGGTGTTGATTGTGGATCCAATTAAAATGAAATCCTTGACAACTTCAATCTTTACAGACCTATTGATAAAAATTTCCAAGGATCTTAAGGAGACAGTTTTTAAGAAGGTAATGGATAGCTTATATGGGAAATGAATGAGGTACAGACTGGTAGCACATAGAAGGGTTGCTAATCAAGGCTGACCAACCAGCTGAGATGGAAAACAGTGCATTTTTATTGCTATCTGAAAGGTTATAGGAACTCAGGGCTCAGAATTCTTTTGTTGGCACTGAGATAGTAACAGGTTAAATGGATCTATGTACCACCATCAAATGATCCTCAACATGCCTGTCTTAGGGCTCTCTAGAGAAACAAAATCAGTCACACACACACACACACACACACACACGATTGATTTAGTACAAGGAATTGGTTCACACAATTGTGGGAGTCTGGCAAGTCCAAGATCCATAGGTCAGGCGACAGACTGGAGACTCCTACTGGTTCACACAATTGTGAGAGTCTGGCAAACCCCAAATCTGTAGGTCAGGCAACAAGCAGGAGACTCTTGCAGGCTTTCACCCCAAAATCCATAGGTCGGGCAACAAGAAGACTGAAGTCAAGTGTGTGCTGAGAAAATGTCTATTTATAACCTGGAGGCAGAACACACTCTAGGGAAACTCCCTTTAACTGATTTATTGAGTCCCAGCCATATTACAGAAGGTAGTCTGCTTTACTTGAGGCCAACTGATTTAATCACATGTAACTACTTTATTATAAGTAGATTAGGGTTTTCCCAAACAACTGGTCACAATAGCATAGCCAAGCTGACACGTAAAATTAACCATCACACTTTCTTTCCAGCTTTATCTCTTTTATATCCAACTCTCCAGGCAACTGGATTATTTCCTGTTTCCTGTAAAAGCCCTGAGTTTTTTTTCCATACCGTTGCTCCTGCTCTTTTAGCCGTCTGAAAAGCCCACTGCCGTCCAAACCCAATGTCCCCTGAGGTTCATCTCAAAAGCTCCCACACGCGCATCACCTTTCCCAAGAGTGGTGACCAGCTCTAAGTTCTTTCTTCTCTGACTCCTCATTGAAATGTGTTTTCATCTCTTTCAGGAGACTTCAAATTCAGCCTCATATTGGTTCCTATCTTTCTCTGTATGGGATTATAATTTTCCAAATCAGGGACAATGTCATATTTGCCTTGTGTCACACAGTTATCTGGTTCCAGTGTCCTCCTGGGGTTATTTGGCTGTCATTCAAGCATTCGTCCCACTCAGTTCTGGGTTTAGCTTTGGTACTTTGGGGCTTGAAGACAACATGGCATGAAATGCCCTTCAGGAAGTTTTTCCTCCACTGTTCACTACTATGTAACATATCAGCTAGAAGATATGAATTTGCCTCCTCAACACTCCCAGTTGATTGTCAGAATATTTCTTCTCTACAACCTCCTCTTTCTTAACCTGGGTTTTCTGTTTCCATTTAACTTGGCATAAACTGGAATACTGGAGATAATATCAACTTGACAGACCTCACATCTGAGATCTTTAGGAATGTCCAATTCAAAAATAAGTCTTCCCTCTGATTTCCTTCTTGCCAAGGTGTACAGGGAATTTGTTAAAATGTGGTTTGTGGTTATAATTATGCCTTAGGAGATAAAGAAAGAGAACAAGGATTATTTTGTTGATATGGGCCAAGTATTGTGACACAGAAGCAAAAGTAACAACCATATACTGGGTATCAAGTACTTACACAAGATTATTTTAGTTCTAGTGTTTTATTTAACTTATTTTTGTTGTTGTTGTGTTCTGTTGAGTTGATTTTGACTCGTAGTGACCCTATGTGACAGAGTAGAACTGTCGCATAGGATTTCCTAGGCTGTAATCTTGACAAAAGCAAATTGCCAGGTCTCTTCTTCTGCAGAGCAACTGGAGGATTTGAACTGCCGACTTTTTGGTTAGCAGTCAAGTACTTAATCATTGTGCCATCAGGGCTCTTATTAAACTTACTAAGGAGGAAAAATCAGTAGAGCTAGTAAGATTTATACCACTGCTTTTATTGGGTGGGCCTTAGGAATAAATCAGCCAATGAGAAAGGAGCAGCAGCTTCTGGAATAACTACCCTGGGAAGAAAATCATTGTAAGAGAAATGAGCTGTGGTCCCAATCAGGTCCTTCATGCTATTGATCAAAAGATGTGCTGAAGTAAGTGAAGGTGATAGTCCAGCCACTGTGAGATCCAGTCTGAAAGGCCATCACCATCATGTCTATCAACAAGCACATCCATCCTAGACAAGACCTAGGGAGATTAAGGAGGGCGTGGATCAGCATCTTTGCTTCTTTCTTTCTTCACTGCACCATCAAAGTAGCCTTATTTGGGTTTTGTTTTATTTAAATTTTCTGATATTAAGAGTGATTGATAAGACTAGGTCATGTGAATAGGTAAGGGACATTGGGGTAACGGGTGTCCCAGGCCCTTAACTCTTCTAAATAACCCCAGGAATACCTAGCAAGAGCTTCATTGACCCTATTACTCCCTTTTTCCTGGGAGCTTAGCACTTGGATCTCAGGATGTCAGAGTTGCAAACACTCTTAATCCAGTCCCTTTAAATTGGCCCTTTCATAGTCTGGACTCTTCTCAGGATGATACATTTTTGAAAGCACATTTCCAGTAAGGATTTGGAATGATATTTGATTTCCCAGTGTTACTGAAGCTCATCTAGTCCAGACATTCTCAATCCAGAGTCATCTGCTGTGAGTTGCACTAGGCTGGGACCACTGACTACAGAGCTAAAGGCTCAGCCCCTGTCTGTAAGTAACCAGTGTGGGCAGCTGAGTAGTGTGTGACATAAGCAGTGACAGAAGAAAGCAGCAGAATGGGGAGAACAAGGAAGACTTCCCCAAGGAAGAGATGCTTTGGCTGAGCCCTGAAGGAGAGCCAAGGTGTTCTGGAGAGACACCATGAGCCCTGATATAGGCAGGAAATGGTTGTGTGCATCTTTTTAAAGCACTTTAAGCCTTCCAGAGTGAATTCCTGTCAACAACCAATCTTTTTGTTAATTGGGACACATGCTGATTCTGTGACCTAGAACTGGGACAGATGAATGGCTTTGTACCTTGGTGAAGAAGTATTAGCTTCTGCCAGAATTAGCTCCACTTACTAATGGAATGTTCTTCTCCATACTATTCTTATCACATCAATTCGCTGCTCAAGAATTTACCAGGCACTACCGTCCTTCAGGACTTAACAAGCCAGCTTTCAATGCCAGCTCCATGTGTGCACACCTAAGCTATCTTTTTTCTCCCCAACCTCATCCCTTTGCTTCATCCAAACCTGTTGTCTGACTAGCCTCTTCTCCAAAACAATTCTTCTTTCCTCCTCTTTCCCTTGGATTGAACTGCCACCAGTGTTTGGAAAGGAGAAGGAGGGAGGAAAACGGAGGACAAAGTGGTAGAGAGAGGAAAGATGGAAGAAAGAAAAAGGGAATAAAATCTTTGCACTGAGCTCCCTAATTCCACCCTACTTCCCAGCATGCATTTGATGCTGTCCCTCCCTCAGCATATCACAAGGAGGCAGATCAATTGTTTGACACACTTTGAGTTAGTACTGAGTGTTTTTCTCCAGGGTGTTTGATCTTATTTGGTAAATTCTGCTGTGTGATTTCCAAAGTCAGCTCTATCCTACGGAAAATGATATAGTAAGAAAACAAGTTAATTTTTGGCCAGAGATGCCTCCACACAACATTGCATTCACTGTGCATCAATCCTTCATTTTCTTCATCCCTAGTTCTCAAAGCAACCACATATGTTAATCTGAGTTGTAAACTGAAGCAGAGATGCAATATGCTAAGTTTTAGCAGAGTTATATACCAAGGAGTGATTTTTCAGGTGAGTTTAAGAAACTGAGCCTACATCCATAGCTATTCTTTCATTTTTGGATTTGACACTCCCATCAAAATCCTACCCCCTGGACCCTCCTCACATATGTATACATGATGGCAAAGCACCAAACAAAAAAGCAAACAATTTATCTAAAGCCAAAGTCAATTTGGAATTATTTGTCTCAACAGAATTAACTGAATTTACCAAATGCTCTGATGTTCTATAACCATAATTACACTTCATAATTTGTTGCAAGATAGGCACTCAGAGACAGAAGTACTGAATTAATTGTACCATGTTTGTGACCTTTAGACTTTCTCCATTAAGACCAAGTTAATTTCTCAACATGGGAAGATTCATTTTTTGTACAGAATAATATCAGTAATAAACACAGAGCGTGAGTGAGCAGTGTGCAGGAACAGCTGCTATCAAACAGCTATGTGATCACACCCTAGTTCAGCTTAAATGCAATTTATGTCAAATACATTAAGAGAGGATGTGATGAGTATTTGATTTGTTTTGGCTTTGTGGGCAAATAGCATCATTTCTCAAGGATCTGGATATGTTTTTTGACTAGGTAAACCTATTAAGTAGGAGTGTTTACCTGGAGGGTCATTTATGGGATCTTGATGCATTTCTAGAAGAGACAGGCTTCTCTGTGGAAACACCTGGAGGATCCTTTGTTCCAGAAGCTCTGGATCATAAAGAGATCATTGGGAACGTACTGTTTTTGAGGACTTCTCTGCATCCTTCAGGCTTTCCCTGACTATGTGGATGGCAGTTGTACAGTTCCTGAGATGGCTCAAGCCAACCTTTTGGGCCAGTGTTTGACTCCAATGTGTCTGGGAGGCAGGCAGGACTATGGCCTGGTGTCTTGCTGGGAAGAGTGCCTTAACTAACTGTTTGAGCAAGAAATAAAGGCTAGGTTGTTTCAGAGTATCTTACTTTTGCAGACTGATAAGTAGCTCAACGTGCTAGCTTGGTGCTGACCAAGCTCCGTCCATTTCTCTGAATAGGATTCGGGATGGCAGAGGTTTTCATTTGCTGGCAATGCCAATAACCAAGGGAATGGACTTGTAATACTCATTTTCCATGATTTTGGGGAAACTGCTTTTACTTTAAATTATGTACTATTTTGCAGAAAATTAATACTAACCTGATTTGGTTTTCATCTAAGTGGGGGCTGAGGGATATAAAACTTTGAACAAATCTAAATTACTCATGGCCTCTTCTCAGTCAGCTAGAACTAGTTTTTCAGAGTCTACTGCTTAGATTTTGTTCCATTGATGATCTTGCATATGAATGTTAGTTAATTCTAAGACATTATACTGTTATGGAATTTATTTTATTTCTACTTATAAATTCTACTTAGCTCTCTAAACAAGAAAGAGTTTGTTTATGCCAACAAAGTTATTTATTAAAATGGTATCTAAGTAATAAGAAGGCTTTAAAAGTAATTACAACATACACCTGGGAATCAATCATTCAAGTGTTACTGATTCAGGCATTTGTAAAAAAAAAAAAAAAACTTAGGACAGTTCAGCAATCAGTATAGTGTTCTTTCTTATTTCCCCTGGAAAATCGGAAAATTAAGCTAAATATTTGGTACATGGCAAAGGTCTGATATTACCATAACAAAGAAGTTTCGGTAATGGCAAGGCAGCATCTGACAAACACAGCATGGAGGATGGAGAACATGCCAATGTTTAGAAAGAGGAAATGATGCTGGCATTAGGGATCCTCAGAATAAGCCCCCAAGCCATTAAATCTCAGGTTTGAAAAGCTGTGCTCTGACTGAGAGACATTACTCCTTTAAAATGTACTTTTGTGTGTGATAAGCAAATCTGCATGTATGAACTCAGAAGCCAGAAGGAAATATAGAAACACTCAATATACTCCTAAACCTCTTTGATTACCACAGCTCTTCTTGGAAATTTTAGATAATGTGGTCCAAACCTAGGATGAAGTTGGTTTCCCTGCCACCTGAAATGAAATAGTTTATAAAGCAAATTAACAGTGCAAAAATAAGATTTCAGATGAAATTTTCAAATTAAAATAACTATTTTCAAGTACCCTTTAAGCACATCAGAAATAGTCATTTATATAAAAGCCATGATAAGCTAATTACATTAGCATGTCACTTACCTGAAGCACAAATGTAGCTAAGAATCCAAAAGTGAAAAATGAGCTTCCCCTGGCCACATTCTTCCCATCCTTTTGCACTCAGACCAACCTCAGCTCCTCCAAGAAGCTGCACACCATGCTCCCAGGGAGCCGTGCTATCACAGTATGGGACACTCATTTAGAGATAATGTGATTATGTTTTCGAATCCACCAGTGAACTGGATGTTCTCAGATAGCAGGGATCATGTCTTTTATCTCTGCATTGTAGAATGGTCTCCTGACATGGAGAAGACAGTCAATAATTGCGGGAAGAGAAGAGGGAGGAGGAGAAGGAGAAAAGGAGAAGGAGAAGGAAGAAAAGAATAAGTCAGGCAGAAAGGAAAAGTCTATGCAAAGGAAAAGTAAAATCACTTCAGGTTATTATTTCTATGTGAAAACAAAGTACTGCATCATGAAAATGTATGCACTAATGTAAGAAAAGCTTAAAGACAGCAGAGACAGCAAACAAAAGACTAACATGGAGCAGATGTTTTCTTCACTGTGTTCTGGTAATTTAACAAAGCAGCCCAGAACCACAAGGGGCAAACAACTCATACAGGGGACAAGACTGAAGAGTTACTGGAAATAAGATACAAGACCGGGCCTTGGTCATAAATAAATGACAGAAGAACTTAACTACTTAGATCTGGGATTCAAGGACTTGCTTAAGTGAGGACTGGGCCCCGCATCCTAGCTGGGGCAAGTGTAGTGGCACCAGCTGACAAGCTTAAAAGAAGGGCAGAGGCAACAAGCCAAGGAGGTCACTATATTTACTTTTAAAAAAATCAGTTCCCATCGAGTCGACTATGACTCAAGGTGACCTAATATGTATCAAAGTAGAACTGTGCTCCAAAGGGTTTTCAATGGCTGATTTTTCAGAAGTAGATGGCCAGGTCTTTTCTAAAAGATGCCTCTGGTGGACTCAAACCTCAATTCAGTTAGTAGTCGAGCATGTTACCTGTTTGCACCACCCAGGGACTTCTTATTTACTTTTACGCTCTGTAAATCTTCAATTATTTCATTATTTGCTCAACTAATTTTTCTTGAAATGGTGGAAGGACTGGAATTGTAATTCAGATAGTATTCTTAAAGATAGGTGGGAAAATGACCCCAGCTGGGTTCTCCAGAAGCTGACAATGAGATGGAATTTGAGGTGCAAAATATTTATTGGGTTTCAAAGGGAGGAAGTAGGACTGGCTACAGAGACAAGTCAAGCTGCTGTTCAACCCTGACAAAACATTGGCCAGCCCGGTGGGGAACACTGGAGCAAATATTGCTAGTCATAATTGCTCCATGTCGGGTCACAATGACCAAGCCTTTATACACCCGCCTTGCTCAGTCACCAGATGTAGGCTGTCACAAAAAGAGCGTGACCTCAGACAACATGGATCTCTGCAGCTGAGGCCAGTCCTGAAGGAGCTGACAGCTGGAAGCTGTCTGCTGACTGTGCTTACCACAACCAAAAGGGGATCTGGCTAGTGCATCTTCATGTCTATTACAGTCCACCACTTGCACTGCTCAAACCCACTTCTCATATATATTCAGGGGCTGCTCCTCAAGTATTCCGTTGGGCCTCTCTTCCGAGAAGTTTATAAGAGGGAAATTAGTGAACTGATCTAGAGCTCCCACCACTTCAGTTGATCTCAGAGCCATGGTTGATCTTCACTGTCTCCCTCCTCCATTCTCCATTCTAGATTCTCCTCACTCTCAGCTAGTGCCTCCACAGTGTCTTACTTGGTAGCATAACCCAGATCCTCACGCCCAAGTCTCCTGAGCACCTAGTTACCATGCCATTCCCAGGATGGGTTTGCTATACCTGTTCATTTACAGTCGTAATTGGTCAAGAGAGTAGTAAGAGGAACCTAAGTGACTCACCTGAGTTCCACATATTTTCCTCTCTGCCCTCATTCTGTAACAAAAGTCCTACCTCATTTTGATGATCAAAGTCAATTACCCTGCCAAGACAGTGATGCTTTTTCTTACCTGCTTATTCCTGGACATGAGGATCCCAAAATACCCAAGCAGCAGCCATAGTTTATAATTAAATAGAACTCTTGCTGTGCCTTTTGTGAAAGTTTGTCCCATTTGGGAGACAGGACTTCTAACCCTGCGGAGCCCAGAGTTGTGGAGACAGGAGTCAGAAAGTCCCCCAGTGGGTCCTTGGGAGTGATGGTAAGTGGGATCATTCCTACTTCTACATATTTGTTCTCAGACCCATGTGTTATTCCTATTGGGGACATAGTAACACATGAAAATCTTTGATTGAATGCATACACTGCATTCTGGAGGATAGCACCCCATTCCTCAAAGAGTATTGCCTCTAAGCTAAAGCTTCATTTATGCCGTCAGCAGGATTCTCCAATGATCTATCTATTCAGTAGCATCTGAATGATTCTATATGTGATATTACCAGCGTATGCCACGTTCATGGGTCCACTTCTGTACCTTCTTTTCTAGATGTGATGCTGTATTATGTGGCGTCCTTAGTGGATCACCTATTACCTTCAGGTAGTAGTACAGATTGAAGCCCTATAGGCAGGAAAGCCAAAGTCATACACAAAATAGGTATTTATTCCTATGAGAATCCATCTCTGGCCCTTTCAGTAAGAAAGAAATTCCGCATACTTAACTTGTCTTCATGTGGCTGGTTGGCCTCCTTGGGGAATGGTGGTATATCATGAGTTCAGTGTTTGTTAGTGGCAGATTGACATTCAGTTGTAGCAGTAGCTAGATCATCTTTGGTAAATGGTAATACATGCTGTTGGACCAATGCATATTCTCCACCTTGGTCCATGACTACTTCATTTATGTGTCCATCATGCCTGGTATTGGTGAATAATAGAGGATGGCTAATGTCAACAGGCTGGATCATTTTGTCTACCTGGGTTGTTTATTGCCTCCTCCATGGTAAATGCTCTCTGGTGGATGATAACATGTGATGCACAAATATGCACACTTCATATCCATTCCCATATGCCCTTTCATATGCTTCTACTCCAGATATCCTAGTCCCCAATCTTCCAATATTTTCTTTCTAGGCCCTTGACTTGCTGATCAGGCCACTTACCACTGTCCATGAGTGCTGTACTAACCTTAGACATATATCTTTTGACAGAAGTGGATATCAAGGTCCACCACCCACAGCTATGCCCACTGGGAAAACATTCCCTCACTGTTATCCTTCAGTCACCTCTAAGTGAGGCTGAAATGCAGCTACCATCTATTTTTGGCTTGTGCCCACATACCAACCTGACCCATTCATAAACAAAGCCCAGGCTTTTTTCTCTTCTTTCAGCTGGTTATATGGGATTCCCCCATATAGGTTGTAGTGCTGGTACAACAGTGGTGAGTGACCTGGGGGCCTGGTATACTTGCTCATGTATCTGGTCCTGCTCGTTCTCAATCCCAGATGTATCAGTTCATGTTACAATGGATTGTGATCATATGGCTTGGTGAGTCTGACAGGACTCAGCTCATGATGTTTACATGGTGGCCCATAGTCAGGCAGTCTGTCTTTAGCCCAGTAACACAACAGAAGTTGCTGTTTTCAAAGATGTATAATTTTCTGGTGCAGATGGTATAGACTTGCTCCAGAAATCCTGGGGTCTGTGTTGCGATTCTCTCTCCAGGGTGTGCCACAAAGTCTACTTAGCATCTTTTCCTACCACTGGTATCTCCAACACCATAGGGTCTGCCAGATTGTAGGGCCCAAGATGCAGAGCTTTCTTGCTCTGGGCAGTCAGAATTGACAACGTTTATGTTACCTAGTACATCTGCCAAGGAGCCCTGGTGGAGCAATTCAAACCCACCAGCCGCTTTGTGGGAGAAAGATGTGGCAGTCTGCTTCCATAAAGATTATAGCCTTAGAAATCTTATGGAGAAGCTCTATTCTGTTCGATAAGCTCTCTATGAGTTGGAATCAGCTCGATGGCAATGGTTCTTTGTGTGTGTGTGTATCTGGCTTTTAGTATATATGCCAGGTAAACATCTCAATATGTGGAATATCTTACCTCTAAAACCCAAAGAATCTTACTAGGCATTGTGCTTCTTTCTTTGCGGTGGGAGATGTAGGATGCAATAATCTTTTACTTTAAATGGGATGCATCCCCATGATCACTAGACTCCTAAATATTTTGCAGATGACTAAGCCTCTGTATCATTACAGGGTTTATCTCCCACTCTCTGGAGCACAGAAGTTTACCAAATCCTCCAGCATGCTATGTCACCTGATAAATACAATGTCATTGAAGTAATGGACCAGTGTGATGCTCTGCAGAATGCCTAGATGGTTCAGAGTTCTTCAGACCATATTATGACAGAGGGTGGGTGAGGTAACAGATCCCTGGGGAAAAACTATTAAGTACATTGCTGCTTGTTCCATGTGACTATAAACTGCTTCTGATCCTCATTTCTGGGTGGCATAGAAAAGAACACGTTCGCAAAATTGATGCTCTATACTATGTACCTGAGATCATATTAATCTATCCTAACAAAGATAACATCTGGCAAAGTGGTTGAAATCAGGGCCACTGCTTGGCTAACCTTGTAATAGTCCACATTCATCTTTCAAGATTCATCCAGTTTCTGGAGGACATTATGATGAGTTAAATAACTCAATCACAAAAGGACAAATATTGTATGAGACCTCTATTGTAAAAACCCATGAAAAAGTTCACACACAAAATGTAACAATCTTTGTTGCTTACCAGG
>NW_004444020.1:10123130-10139322 GCF_000243295.1 Trichechus manatus latirostris
GAGAAACTATTTGTTCTGTAAGCCTTCACCTGAAGTACAATAAAAAAAATTAAATTAAATTAAAAAAAAAAAAAGATTCATCCAGTTTCTTCAGAGGCCAGACTGGTGAATTAATTTGAGATATTGTGAAAACCACCACTTCTGAATCCTTTAGATAAGGGGTCAGTAAATTATGACCCAAAGGTCAAATCCAACCTGCCCTCTATTTTTGTAAATAAAAGTTTACAATCTGACCCTTTACCAAAAAAAGAAGTCAACTCCTGCTTTTCCCACAATTCCTTCCTGGGATGAAATATTGATTTTGATTGCTTTCTTGGCCAAGGTGGGGGTGGGTGGTTTCAGAGTCTTCCACGTGGGCTTCCCCACTGTGATAGCTCTTACCCCACAGGCCAAGATCCCAATATTAGGGTTTTATCAACTGTCAAATATGTCAATCTCAATCATACACTCAGGGGTGGAGTAAATGACTACTGAGTGGGTCCACAGACCCAGTGGGCCCACAGAAATCCAGGCTTTCACCAGAAATCTCTTTATTATGTGGACCCCACATGATTCTACTCTAAAGGGGGTCCATACTGACACTTTAGGTCTCTGGATACAAATGTTAATGCAGACTTGGTGTCCAACAGTCTTCAAAATGTCTAGGTGCTTCTCTTTCCCCTAGGCTCAGTTACCTGAGAGTCTTAGGCTGGGTTCTCTAGAGAAGCAAAACCAGCAAAGTGTATAAATACATAGGTAGAGAGAGATTTATATCAAAGAAATGGCTTACGCAGTTGTAGAGACTGGAATGTCCCAAGTCCATGGGTCAGAATAGAGGTTTCTCCTGATTTATGTAGCTGCAGAGGCTGGCCAACCCAAAATTGGCAGGCTGGAGAGCAGGGCTCTTGCTCACTGGCTGTGAAGCTCGACGAATCCCAAGATTGGCAGGCAAAACCGCAGGCAAGCTGCTAGCTCAAGTTCCAAGAACCTGAGGTCAGACAAACAGGAGCTAGCTGCAGGATCCAGAATGAGCCTTGCCAGAACATCTGCTTATATTTGGATGCTGGCCACACATGCAAGGAAACTCCCTTTCAACTGATTGGCTACTCACAGCAGATTCCATCATGGGGGTGATCACATATCAAATCTCAATGAGGGAGTGATCACAACATTATATGACTGCCGAAACACTGAAAGAATCATGGCCCAGCCAAGTTGACACATAAACTTAACCATCACACTGAGTAAGTAGACAAAGTCTCTCTAGGGAAGGACTGGGAAATCATTACTGTGTAAAATTCTTGTAGTGTTGCAGGATCCTTCCTCCTGGGAACTCAGTCACCTCTTCAGTCAATAGACTTTGGGTTTTAAAACTGGTTGAGCAGATAAATGTAGAACAAAATTCTAATTCAAAAAAAAAAAACAAAAAAAACAGACTTACTGGTCTGACAGTGATTGGAGAAACCCAAGAGTATGACCCTCAGACACCCTTTTAACTCAGTACTGAAGTGACTCTTGAGGTTCACCCTTCAGCCAAAGATTAGACAGGCCCATAAAACAAACAATAATATATGTAGCTCAACAATGTGTATGAGCCTACATGGGCACACCAGTCCAGGGGCAAGGATGAGAAAGCAGGAGGGGACAGGAAAGCTGGACAAATGGAAATGGGAAACCCAAGGTCGAGAAGGGGAGAGTGTTGACACATTGCAGGGTTGGCAACCAAGGTTACAAAAAAATATGTGTATTAATTGTTTAATGAGAAACAAATTTGCTCTGTAAACTTGCATCTAAAGCACAACTAAAAAAAAAATCAATCAAATGATGTATTGCATTGGACAAATCAGCTGCAAAAGACTTCTTTGAAGTGTTAAAAAGCAAAGATGTCACTTTGAGGACTACGGTGTGCCTGACCCAAGTCATGGTATTTTCAATCTCCTCATATGCATGCAAAAGCTGGACAATGATTAAGGAAGACTGAAGAAGAATTGATGCCTTTGAATTATGGTGTTGGTGAGGAATATTGAATATACTATGGACTGCCAGAAGAATGAACAAATCTGTCTTGGAAGAAGTACAGCCAGAATGCTCCTTAGAAGCGAGGATGGCGAGACTTTGTCTCATATACTTTGGACATGTTATCAGTAGGGACCAGTCCCTTGAGAAAGACATCATGCTTGGTAAAGTAAAGGGTCAGCAAAAAAGAGGAAGACCCTTAACAAGATGGCTTGATACAATGGCCGCTACAGTGGGCTCAAACATAGCAACAATTGTGAGGATGGTGCAGGACCAGGCAGTGTTTCATTCTGCTATACAGAGGATCACTATGAGTTGGAACCGACTCAATGGCACCTAACAACAACAACAGAAGACATGGGGACTTCTTTGTATAGAGATGTTTTGGCTTTCACACCTGGATTTCAACTGCCTGCTACCTGCTTTTGGCTGTTCATTGTCTTTTTTTTTTTTTTTTTTCTTTTTTTAAAATTGTACTTTAGGTGAAAGTTTACAGAGTAAATTAGTTTCTCATTAAACAATTAGTGCGCAAATTGTTTTGTGACATTGGTGGCCAACCCCATGACATGTCAACATTCTCCCTTTCTCGACCTTGGGTTCTGCATTTCCATTCATTCAATTTTCCTGTCCGTTCCTGCCTTCTTGTCTTTGCTTTTGAGCTGGTTGTTCATTACCTTTCGTGGAGTATCAATGGCAGCTGTTGTCCTTAGAGCTCCTGTTTCCTTATACCTCTCAAACAGCCTGATATATCAAGCCTGCTACTACATTCCCTTCCACCAGTACAACATTCCAATTCACCACTTGTGAATGTTTAACAACAGGTCTGAATCTTCAAAGAAGACTCCCTGAGAGGCCTGGAGATGTGATCAGAGTCTTTAAGGAAAAATAGAATTTATGTTTGTAGAACAGAGAGAGGATATCTGAAGCAAGGCTAACAGCAAATGGAAATGGATAATTGCAGGAATAAGGAACATGTTAATAGGGAACAGGACTAGACTGACTAAAGGGTTCAAGTTGAAATGGAGCTAGTGAGAGATAAAATTGAGGAGACCAAAAGCAAAACTGTATGAGATACGAGTGTCAAATGAAAAATTTTATACACTTTTTAATTCATTCAATCTGCAAAAATTTTCTGAGTATATGCAATGTGCCCAGCACTGGACCACACACAGTGAGTGGAGTTTATGGTCTAGGGGAAAAGACATATTGATCAGATAATTACAAGAGAAGTATGGAGGGAAGTGGGCATAAGGAACAGGGTCTCTATGGGGGGAGTTTTGAGAGGCAGTGACCCAGTGCCCAGCACAATGGCTGGGGAAGGACCTAACTGGCAACCAAAAACAGAAGGAACAAAATGGCAACATGAAACTCAGTTTTAAAGCATGTTGGCCTTTCAATTTCTCACAGAGGTCATTGCATTCAGCTGGGCCACCATCTTCACCTTCAAAGAAGGTGATTAGCGACCCCACGATGGGAAGATCACAATCTAAAAGAGCCCACTGCAGGCATCAACTCTCTGTTGTGAAACCAAGATGGGAATGGCTGCCTCCAGACTGGGTGGAGAGGAACCCTGACAAGGTTTGTGTCCCCCCTAGAGAGATGGGACCAGAGGCTTGCTCCCCTGCCTACTAGTGGATTTTTCGGTGCAGTGCCTCAGGGCTCAGTTTAGGGCCTGTCTTTGGAGTTGGCCTTCAGAAAGTATTCCTGGAAATTATTCTAATAACTCTGTTTTCCACTTAAAACCACTGTGCCAGGCACTTCACATTACTGCATTTAATTCTCGCTACAATTAACATCTTCACCTTCTAGATGGGAAATATGAGGTTTTGAAAGGATAAGTAACTTGTCCAAAATCACACAGCTAGTGAGTGGCAAAGTAATTCTAAATTTATGTTCTTAACCACAGTCTCTGAAATTAGGCCTGTGCTGAAAATTCTCCCTGGTTATGGGTCTAGAAAAAAAAAACTGTATCTTTCCCTAGCCAGATACCAAGAAGCACTGAAAGTCTCTGGGGAACATCCTTACCTGACAGAGATGCAGATGGAGCATTTTCAGTAGAGAAGTTTAGAAAATGAGTAAGGGGAAGCTTCAGGAAGTTCTCCTCTCTGGTTTCATGACAGAGCTCTGGTATGGGACTTGGGGTTAGTGATAGTAGTAGTCATAGTAGTAGTATTAGCTAACATTGAAGGCCTATTATATGCCAGGAATTTTTCTAAGTAGTTTACATGTACCATTTCCTTTAATCCACTCTACAACTCAGTGAGGGTGATGTTATTATTATAACCACTTTACAGATGAAGAAACTAAGTTAGAGAGAGTTTAAATAGCTTTCCCAAATCACACCACTGTGCTGAGATTTAAACCCAGACATGCTGGCTCCAGAGCCTGCAAACACAACCACTGCACTGCATGGTGACATGGGATAGCAGTGGAGACCTGCCCATGGCACCAGAATAGCAAGAGGCAGTTTGAAGAACCTGTCATAAGGCATCACTGATCACACTTCTTGTACAGGAGAATTGTACAAATTGTGCCTTTTGTATTAGTTTCTTATTGCTGCTGTAACAAATTACCACAAACTTATCCTGTCACCATCAAGTCAATTCCGACCCATAGCAACCCTGCAGGACAGAGTACAACTCTGCCAAAGGGTTTCCAAGGAGCGGCTGGTGGATTTGAACTGCCGACCTTTTGGTTAGCAGCCATATTGCTTAACCACTATGCCACAAGGGCTCCCAAACTTAGTGGCTTAAAACAACAATTTTTTTTTTTTTTTCAGTGTCTGTAGGTCAGAAATCTAGCACAGCATGGTTGGATTCTCAGCTTAGGGTCTCACCAGTCTAAAATCAAGATATCAGCTAGGGCTGCCGTTCTCACTCAGGGCTCAGGATCCTCTTCTAAACTCACTGCTTGTTGGCAGAATTCAGTC
Source organism: Trichechus manatus latirostris (assembly GCF_000243295.1). Classification (NCBI taxonomy): domain Eukaryota; kingdom Metazoa; phylum Chordata; class Mammalia; order Sirenia; family Trichechidae; genus Trichechus; species Trichechus manatus. The sequence goes on from NW_004444020.1 coordinate 10,128,055, forward strand.
CCTTGTAGTTGTAGGACTGAGTTCTCCCATTTCCTTGACACATGGCCTCTTTCATTGTCAAGCCAACAACAGCACATCAAATGTCCCTGACTTCTTCTGGACCCTCTCTCCAACTTCTTCTTTGGCTTTCTTCTCGGATAGCCAGAGGGAGAATGAGCTCTGCTTTTAAAGGTTCACATGATTATATTACAGGATAATCTCACTATTTAAGTTCTATTGATCTGTAATATTAATTGTATTTGCATAACATCAGGGGGCAAAGGTTATGAAAGCCAAAATTCTTCCTATCACACCCTTCTTCCTATGTGTGTCTATGACTCTAAACAGCCTAAGGAAGCCAGTTTGAGCTAATAACCATTAATTTGCTAATAACCATTTCCTTCCAGGACAGTCTCCATGAGGGCAGGGACATTGTCCTATGCATCACTATATCCCTGCACCAGCACATAGAAGTTAATCAACAAACACCTGCTGAATGATTGAATGAATGACTGACCCTAACTATCATCAGTAATCTTCTAACAGTCATTTATACTTGGTGATTGAGGGGAAAAAATAGTTTACCCGTACTCCATCACCGCTGGCATCTTCTTTCTTTCCTATATTAGAATAAATGGATTTGTTCTTTTTTTTTTTTTCCAAGTATCAACAAACAGGTATGTAAGAGGCTGGAATTCCTTAAAATCACACTTCTGAGTCTTTCTCCATGAGTTAATTTGCCAGTTCTTTCTTGAAGAGGCCTGCCTGCCTATATCTGCCGCTGATGGTAAAAAATAAACTCAAAATAAGATAGTGAAATTAACTCCAATATATAAATAATCACAATACATGTAAACAGATTATATTTACCAATTGAAAGAAGGAGATTATAAGGATTTTTTTAACTCTACATATTTGCTACCCATAAAAGACCGATCTAAAATAAAGCATAAGAAAGACAAAATAAATGAATTAAAAAAGATATATTAAACTCAACAACAAAACAACAAACAATCCAATTTTAAAAGGGGCAAAGGACTTGAAAATACATTTCACCAGTGAAAATATGCAAATACCCAATAAGCACATGAAAAGATGGTCAAGATCATTAGTTATTAGGGAAATGCAAATCAAAATCACAATGAGATATCACTTCACACCCGCTGAGATGCCTATGATTCGGAGAAATTGGAACCCTTGTGCATTGCTGGAGAGAACATAAATGCAAATGCTGTGGAAAACAGTATGATGACTCCTCAAAAAGTTATACACAGAATTACCACGTGACCCAGCAATTCCACCACTAGGTAGATACACAAAAGACTTGAAAGCCTAGACTCAAACAGATATTTGTATACCAATGTTCACTGCAGTACTATGATGCACAACAGCCAAAAGGTAGTCACAACCCAAGTGTCCATCAATAGATGAATAAATAAACAAAATGTGATTTATCCATACGTTGCTGATATTGTTGTTGTTGTTGGGTGTCGACAAATTGATTCCGATTCATAGCAACACTATGTGACAGAGTAGAACTGCCCCAGAGGGTTTCCTAGGCTGTAATCTTTATGGGAGCAGAACACCAGGTCTTTTCTCCCTTAGAGCTACTGGATGGGTTCAAACCACTGAGCTTTTGGTTAGCAGTCAAGTGCTTAACCATAGAGCCACCACGGCTCCTGGTATATGTTATGGATTCCGTTGTATCCCCCAAAAATGTGTGTCAATGTAGCTAGGCCATGATTCCCAGTATTGTGTGATTGTCAACCATTTTATCATCTGATGTGATCTTCCTATGTGTTGTAAATCCTACCTCTAGGATGAGGTGGGATTAGTGGCAGTTATGTTAATGAGGCAGGACTCAATCTACAAAACTAGGTTGTATTTTGAGTCAATCTCTTCTGAGATATAAAAGAGAGAACCGAGCAGAGAGGGGGGAACCTCATAACCCAGCAAGAAGATCCAGGAGTGCACATCCTTTGGACCCAAGGTCCCTGTGCTGAGAATTTTCTTAACCAGAGGAAGACTGATGACAAGAGCCTTTCCCCAGAGCTGACAGAGACAGAAAGCCTTCCCCCGAAGCTGGCACCCTGAATTCGGACTTCTAGACTCCTAACCTGTGAGAGAATAAATTTCTCTTTGCTAAAGCCATTCACTTGTGGTATTTCTGTTACAGCAGAAGTAGATAATGAAGACAGCATTCAATAGAATATTATTCAGCCATAAAGAGAAATGAAATTTTGATCCATGTTACAACATGAATGAACCTTGAAAACTTTATGCTGAGTGAAGTAGTGAGCCATAAAAGGACAAATACTGTACAAATCCACTTTATTGAATTATCTAGAATAGGCAGATACATAGAGCTTAAGTGTATTAATGGTTGGCAGGGGCTGGGGGAGGGACCAATGGGAAGGTATTGCTTAAGGGGTACTGAGTTTCTATTTGGGATGATGAAAAACTTATGGAAATAGATGGTGGTGGTGATTGCACAACATTATGAATACAAGTAATGTCACTGAATTGTACAATTAAAAATTAGTAAAATGGCAATTTTTTTGTTATATGTCTTTAACCACAATAAAAATTTTTAAAGAAAAAAGATAAATCATGTACATATTAACAAAACAGAAACTGGGTTAGCAATATTAATCACATCAAAATAGATTTTAAGATTAATAAAAACAAAGAGAAACATAAAAGGAACATTCAAACAAAAAATACATAATAATAAAGGCTGCAAATATGCACCTAATAACATAGGATCTAAGGCAGATTGTATTTCCTAAAGACGGCCACAAAAATATATTCCATCCCACAGATTCTCCTGCAAGGTGACCCTGCCCCTCCCCATGGAAAGATGGAGTCTAAATTCCCTCTCCTTGAAACTGAGCTGGCTTTAGTCTCTTGCCTGACACTAATAGAATACAGCAGAGGTGATGGTACCAGGCTTCCAAGGGGCACGTTTAGAAACCTTAGAGCTTCTGCCTTAGTCTTTTGGAATGTTGCTCTCCAGACAATCCCTCTTGGGATTCTCCCTCTCAGAATGCAGCTGCCATACTGCAAGAAGCCCAAGTCTGTGGAGAGGCCATTGGAGGTGCCCTAGACATTAGTCCCAGCCTTATGAGTCACCCCAGTCCAGGCCCTATTCATGTGAGTGAAGGAATCTCCACCAGCCCAAGCTATTACCAAGTCACCCCCAGCCCTCTGAGTCTTCCCAGCCGAGGCCACATACATTGTGAAGCAGAGACAGGCTATCTCTGCTGTTCTCTGCCCAAATTCCTAACTCACAGAACCTGGGAACGTAATAAAAATCGTTGTTGTGTTATGTCGTTAAGCATGCTTTGTTATGTAGTGACAGATAACCAGAATAACTAAAAAATAATAATAATAAAGTAAAAACTACATAGTCTCAATATATGTAAAGTAAAAAGTTACAAAATTACGAAGAAATTAACAAATCTATAATCACAGCAGGAAATTTTAACACAGCTCTACCAAAAAATAATAGCTCAAGCAAAAACAAAAAACTGTAAGAGTAAAGAACAGCACAATTAGCAATTTGTTCTAATAGGTGTAAGAAGAATTCCAAACGAACAAAATACATAATATATATTCTTCACACACACAAAAGCAACATTTATTTTAAAAACTATTTTAAAAATTAACCTTGAGCCCCCAAGAAGATAAAGTACTTAGGAATAAACCTAACTAGAGGATTAAAAGATCTATACAAAGAAAACTACAAGACACTACTGCAAGAAAAAAAGACCTACATAGTGGAAAAACATACCATGCTCGTGGATAGGAAGACTTAACACTGTGAAAATGTCAATTCTACCCGAAGCAATCTACAGATACGATGCAATTCCGATCCAAATTCCAACAGCAATTTTTAATGACATGGAGAAACAAATCGCCAACTTCATATGGAAAAAGATGAGGCCCCAGATAAGGAAAGCATGACTGAAGAAGAAGAATAAAGTGGGAGGCCTCACACTACCTGACTTTAGAACCTATTATGCCCCCACGGTAGTCAAAACAACCTGGTACTGACACAACAGATATATAGACCAACGGAACAGAATTGAGAATCCAGATGTAAATCCACCCACCTATGAGCAGCTAATATTTGACAAAGGCCCAAAGTCCATTAAATAGGGAAACGTCAATCTCCTTAACAAATGGTGCTGGCATAACTGGATATTCATCTGTGAAAAAGTGAAACAAGACCCATATTTCACACTATGTACAAAAACTAACTCAAAAAGGATCAAACACCTAAATATAAAATCTAAAAAGATAAAGATCATGGAAGAAAAAATAAGGACAACACTAGGAGCCCTAATACATGGCATAAAGAGTATGCAAACCATAAGTAACAGTGCACAAACACCAGAAGAGAAACTAGATAATTGGGTTATCCTAAAAATCAAACACTTATGCTCATCAAAAGACTTCCCCAAAAGAGTAAAGAGAGAACCAACAGACTGGAAAAAAATTTTTAGCAATGACATATCCGACAGGGGTCTAATCTCTAAAATCTACAAGATACTGCAACATCTCAACAACAAAAAGACGACCCAATTAAAAAACGGGCAAAGGATATGAATAGAAATTTTACCAAAGAAGATATTCAGGTGGCTAACAGATATATGAGGAAATGCTCACAATCTTTAGCCATTAGAGAAATGTAATTCAAAACTACAATGAGATACCATCTCAATCCAACAAAACTGACACTAATCCAAAAAAACACAAAATAATAAATGTTGAGGAGGTTGTGGAAAGACTAGAACACTAATGCACTGCTGGTGGGAATGTAAAATGGTAGAACAGCTTTGGAAAATGATATGGCAATTCCTTAAAAGGCTAGAAACAGAAGCACCATATGATCCAGCAATCCCACTCCTTGGAATAAATCTTAGAGAAATAAGAACCATCACACGAATAGATACATGCACACCCATGTTCATTGCAGCACTGCTCACAATAGCAAAAAGATGGAAACAACCTTGGTGCCCATCAACAGACAAATGGATAAACAAATTATGGTACACACACACTATGGAATACTATGCAATGATAAAGAACAATGATGAATCCACGAAACATCTCACAACATGGATGAACCTGGAGGACGTTATGCTGAGTGATATTAGTCAGTCACAAAAGGACAAATATTGTATGACACTACTATTATAAGAACTCAGGAAAAGGTTTAAACACAAAAGAACTCATTCTTTGATGGTTATGATAGTAGGGAGGGATAGGAAGGGGACTTCACTAGCTAGATATTAGACAAGAACCATTTTTGGTTAAGGGAAGGACAACGTACAATACAGGGGAAGTCAGCACAACTGGACCAAAGCAAAAGCTTTCCTAAACACATCCAAATACTTTGAGGGACATAGTAGCTGGGGCTGGGGCCTGGGGACCATAGTTTCGGAGGACATCTAGGTCAACTGGCATAACAAAGTTTATTAAGAAAATGTTCTGCATCCCACTCTGGTGAGTGGCGTCTGGGGTCTTAAAAGCTTTTGAGCAACCATCGAAGATGCATCAATTGGTCCCCTTTCACTTGGAGCAAAGGAGAATGAAAAACACCAAAGACACAAGAAAATATTAGCCCAAGAGACAAAAGGTCCACATAAACCAGAGACTCCATCAGCCTGAGACCAGAAGAACTAGATGGTGCCCGGCTACCACCAATGACCGCCCTGACAGGGAACACAACAGAGTCCCAGATGGAGCAGGAGAAAAGTGTGGAGCAGAACTCAAATTCCCATAAAAGGACCAGACTAAATGGTCTGACAGAGACTGGAGGAACCCCCGAAACTATGGCCCCTGGACTCTCTGTCAACCCAGAACAAAAACCATTCCCGAAGCCCACTCTTCAAATGAAGAGTAGACTGGACTATAAAACAAAAAATAACACACATGAGGAGTGTGCTTCTTAGTTCATTTAGTTACATGAGACCAAATGGGCGGCTCCTGTCCAGAGGCAGGAAAAGAAGATAGGAAAGGACAGGAACTGGTTGAGTGAACACAAGAAACCGGAGGTGGAAAGGGGGAGTGTGCTGTCATATTGTAGGGATTGCAACTAATGTTGCATAACAATATGTGCATAAATTTTTGTATGAGAAATGAACTTGAGCTGTACTCTTTCACCTAAAGCACAATTTAAAAAGAAAATTGACCTAGACTATATATTAGGTCACAAAAAAAGTCTCAAAAATTTCAAAAAATAAAGATCAATGGTATATGGACTACATTTCTTGATATAACAAAATTAAATAGAAATGAACAATAACAGGTTGGTAATATAAAAAATATATAATATTTAAGTTTACAGAGTATGTGTGTGTGTGTATAATGCATTCCTAAATCATTGTTTAAAGGGGAAATCACAATGGAAACTGAAAAATGCTTAGAACTGAACAACAATGAAAATCTAACCTAGAAAACTTGTAGGATAAAGCTAAACTACTACTTAGAGGTTAACGTAAAAGTTTAGATGCATTTTTTTTTAATTATGAAAACATTCAAACATATAAAAGTAGAGAGGAGCATATAATGAGCCTCCATGTACCCATCACCCAGCTTGAACCATTATCAACGTTTGATCTACCCCCATCTTGGATTATTTTGGAGTGAAATATTTTATTTTGTCCATAAATCCTTCGGTATGTATCTCTAAAAGATAGGTTTCTTTCTTTTATAACCAAACCACAGTTCTATCATTACACCTAAAACAATTATTAATAATTCCTTAATCTCAATAAATATCCATCAAATTTTCTCCATAGGCTCATCATTTTTATATAGTTTGTTTGTTTGAATCAGGATTCCAAACAAGGTCCACATATTGTAGTTGGCTGGTATGTCTCTTAAACAAAACCCATTGCTGTCTAGTTGATTCTGACTCATGGCGACCCTGTGTGTGGCAGGATAGAACTGCTTCATAGAATTTTCAATAACTATGATCTTACAGAAGCAGATCTTCAGCTCTATTTCGAGACATCACTGGGTAGATTTCAACCACCAACCTTTCAGTTAGTAGTCGAGCGCAAATCATTTGCACCACCCAGGGTCTTGTATTTCTCTTGTTGTTGTTAGGTGCCATTGAGTCAATTTTTGATTCGTAGCAACCCTATGTGACAAAATAGAACTGCCCCATAGAGTTTTCTAGGCTATAATCTTTACAGAAGCGCATCGCCAGGTCTTTCTCCCATGAAGTGCCTGGGTGAGTTCAAACTGCCAACTAGGTGTCTTTTAATACCTAAGTTCCCCTCCTTTTTTTTCTTACTATTTATTTGTAGAAGAAGGCTGATTGCTTTTCCTGTCGAATTCTTCACAGTCTGGATTTTACTGAGTCCAGCCCCATGCGGCATTTAACATGTTCATTTACTCTCTGTACTTCCTATAATCTGTTAGATATTGAGATTTTATTAGAGCAGCGTTTGAATTTTTGGCAAGAATACTTCAAAGGTGGTGTGAATTCAAATTAGGAAATTTTAACAGCCATTAATGATCATTGCTCACATCTGTTAGTCCATTAAAGTGGTGTTGTCCTAAGCGTGTCCCCAAACCCACCCAAACCCACTGTCCTCAAGTCGATTCTGACTCCTAGTGACCTCATAGGATTTCCAACGCTGTAAATCTCTGTGGAAGCAGACTGCCACATCTTCTCCCGTGGAGCAGCTGGCGGTTTCAAACCACCAACCTTTCAAATACCAGTCGGTCGTTTTAACCAGTGTGCCACCAAGGCTCCTTCCTAAGTATGCCATTCTTTACTTATTAACTAGAATTCTTCTAAAAAGAGCTCTCCCTCATCAACTATTGAGTTACCCTGAGATATAGCTGGTATAGGAAAAGCTGGATAAATACTGACACTTCCCTTTTTAAAGAATTTCCAGAATAATGAGTTGATATCCTCACATCAAAGATTACCATGAAGGATACTTTTAGTATTTTATGAGGTCATGGATTTTAATATACATGATGTATTTCAATCCACTGCAGATACTATTCTTTTTGATGGTCATATTGTCCTATCTTTGGCCGGTGAGAATGAGGTCCTTTAATTAGGGATCAGGGTCCTATTATTATGACCCTAGTAGTCTCTGATAGCTTCTTTGTTATCTGTTGTGACAGATGTTCCAGGCTCCTTTTGTACATTTCTGCCCCAGATCTGGACTCAGCCATTCTCCAAGAAGCCCTAGTTCCTTTCAGTGGGAATGATATTTAGAGAGATGAATTTTTTAATGAACAGATTGAAAACAAATTAGTTATGTGGCAATTTCAAGAAGCCAGAGTCAGAAATTTAATTAGAACAATAAAAAAGAAATGGAAGAAAATAATAGAGTTAAGGGCAAAAATTAAGAATTAAAAGCTGGTCCCTTACAAAAACTAATACAATTAGTTTAATAATAATAAAATTGACCAGACCTTTAGCTAGACTAAGCAAGAAAAAATGTAATAAGGCAGAAATAAGCAAAGTATGGAGGAAAAAAAAAGAGACCAATGTTGGAAGCAGATATTAAAAATCATTATTTAATATAATAAATCATTTTATCCCAATACATTGGTAAACAGACACATTAGAAAAGTTTCTAGGAAAAATCTAAATAACAAATTGAAGAAGGATACAAAGCTTGAGTAAACAAAAAACCATGAAAGAAATTAAATTGGAAATAAAAAGACATTTCCCCATCCCCAAGACCCAGAGCCAGGGGAGTTTTGTTAAAACATAAGGAATGTATACGGTGGGACTTTCTCTTGTCTACTATGTACTGTATTTCCAGTGACTAGAAGAGGGCTTGGCCCATGGTGAATTCTCAACAAATATGTACCAAATAAGTGATCTTGATCACACACAAACTATCTAAAGAATGGAAATTAACTCATGGGAGGGTGGTGGTAGTGAAAATACTCTCAATATCAAAACCAGATAAGGATGAAAGTAAGGAAGAGAGAGAGAGCGGGAGGAAAGGAAGTGAAGGAGAAAGGGTTGAAGGGAGGGAAGGAGTTACAAACCAATCTTATTCATAAATCTAGATGGTAAAATATTATCAAATTGAAATCAACAGCATATCATGACAAGGTAGGGAATATGCCAGGAATAGAAGAAAATCTATTAAGGTAAAATACCATAACACCAGATTATACGAGGAAAGCTATGTGATCATTTTAGTAAATGCAAAAAAAAGATTTGATGAAATTAGCAGGATTAAAAATAACCTCTAGCAAACTAGAAACAAAATAATTTCTTTTAACCTGATATGGTGCATATATCAAAACGTAAAACAAATAATATACATAATGATAATACATTAGAAACTGTCCCTCTAAAATCAAGAATGAAGCAAAAATGCCCACTTCATTCCTTCTATTCATCACTGTATTGAGTACAAAACAATTTAATTCTAATACAAGCATAAGAATTGAAACGAGAGAGGCGGGGCCAAGATGGCAGAGTGGTCAGATACTTCCAGTGGACCATCTTACAACAAAGACCCAGAAAAACAAGTGAATCAATTATATATGACAATCTAGGAGCCCTGAACATCAAAGGCAAAGTTGAGGAACCAGACTGAGTGGCGGGGGAAGGAGAGAGGGTTAGGAAGCAGTGAGGAGTTGACAGACCTGACCTGGAGAGAGCCTGAGCCCTTCAGGCCTGATCAGCTCATGGGTGAGTGGTGAGGCAGGCAAGCAGCGGTGCTTGGGAGGAGTATTCCGCACTGGGAGACACTCAGCCACAGAGAGTCTACTCAGCCATCCAGAACCAGTGAGAAGCATCCCTCAATCAGTGAAAGATAAGCACTTGCATCTGGCCTACAGCACGGATCAAAAACACCCCCCTTAGGGAAAAATCTCTCTCCCATTTATGTCCCGGCTCCCTGCTCTGCACTGGGTCTTGGACCTGCTTCAGCAATTGCTGAGTCCCCTGGGCCAGACGTAGGATCTGTCACATGCCCTGAGGCATTCTCTCATCCTTGGAGAGTGAAGAAATCAACAAACTGGGGAAAAAATAAACTGCCGGCTCCCCTAAGCCAGGAACTCAGGATAGGCACAGCTCCTTTGCCTAGGCACAGGCATAAGGGATCCAAGGACTTAGGGTGCCTTTCCTCCTGCAGAGACTTGTGTGGGCCCATTTCAACAGTGTAGGCCCTCATTACCACAGTACAAAAGGGTATATACCTGAAGTCTAACTTCAACTGTTTCAGCTGTGAAGTGGTAGGTTCATTACATTTGACACTGCTCTGCCCATTAAGCAGGGTCTTCACTTACCCACATCAGGGGCACCAGGACTGGTGGCTCCACCCACACCACCTGCCACCTATGATAGGGGCCCAAGAATAAGATGTGTCCCCCAGTCCTTACAGCCAACAGCATTGGGTGCTCATAGTCTGGCTTCAAAACCCACCCCCCTACATGCTCTAGGGAATGGGGACACACCTTCCTCCTGGACAGTCGGGAGCAGCCATCAGCCCCGTGCCTTGCTCAGAGAGTGTCCCCCTGCTGCAGCTAGATGCCTGTGCCTACACCAATCACCCATGCCTGTCTAGGACTGTAGCTGAGAGCCTGCACCACACACTTGGTGGCTATCTACCTGGACACCTGAGCTGAATACATACAGGAGGAGTGGGAAGACACCTGAACTCACATATCTTGTAACAAATCTAACCACCTGGTAACAGGACATTAGAGCTTCAAAGGTGCCTATTATCAAACTAGCTCACACGAGCAGTTGATCTGCGCATATCAAATCAAAACAAGAAACTAGGACACAGTAAGCAAACATAAAATAAATATAATAAATTATTGATGGTTCTGAGACAAAGTCAATATCAAATCACATAAAGAGGCAGTCCATGATGGCTTCAGCAAGCCCCTAAAATAATCTAGAAATTTTCCAGAGGAGAAAAATCTCTTGGAATTATTGGAGGCAGAATACAAAAGATTAATATACAGAACTCTTCAAGAGAATAGGAAGGAAATTAAGCAAAACACAGAACACACAGTAGAGGAAATTAAAAAGATTAGAAATCTGCATAATGACAAATTTAACAGGCTGCAAGAGAGATAGCAATCATAAATCCAGATTAACAACAAAATGTCAGAATTAGACAACTCAATAGGAAGTGAGAGGAGAAGAATTGAGGCAATGGAAGTCAGAATTAGTGAGATTGAACGTAAAGCAATTGCCACCAACTTACTTGAGAAAAAATCAGATAAAAGGATTAAAAAAATGAAGAAACCCTAAGAATTATGTGTGATTCTATC
>NW_004444020.1:10157616-10172106 GCF_000243295.1 Trichechus manatus latirostris
GCATAATTATTGATAGGTATGAGTTTAGTGCTGTCATCCTGATGTCTCTTTTTGTGTGTTGTTCACAGTTTTTTTGTTCTCCTTAATTTTCTGTGCTGAGTCGTTTTTTTTTAATGTATTTTTTCCATCTTTTCCATTGTTGTCGATTTTGTGTTTGCTGAGTCTTTATGTTTTTCTACTTTTTCATTTTGATTTGTAGAATTGTTAGACTCCTTAGTGGTTACCTTAATATTTACCCCTTTTTTTCTAAGTTTATACCAGTCTTTTATTTCTTTATATTGCCTTGACTTCCTCTCCATATGAAAAATCTATGTCTACATTTTTTAAGTCCCTCTGTTTTTGTTTTAATGTTGTCATCTTTTGCATATTGACTTCTGTTTCCCTATATTCAGTGTTTTAGCTTTAGCTTATTTTTGTGACTTCCATATCCGGGTTGGTATCTGCTTGCTCTGTCCTATGTTGCAGTCTTGGGTTGGTATCTGGTGTTATTAATTTTTTAACTGGAGGTCTGCCTTTAGTATTTCTTGTAATTTCGATTTGGTTTTTGCAAATTCCCTAAACTTCTGTTTATCTGTAAATGCCCTAATTTCGCCACCATATTTGAGAGACAGTTTTGCTGGATATATCATTCTTGGCTGGCAGTTTTTTTCCTTCAAGGCTTTATATATGTCATCTCATTGCCTTCTTGCCTGCATGGTTTCTGCTGAGTAGTCCAAGCTTATTCATATTGGCTCTTCTTTGTAGATGACTTTTTGTTTATCCCTAGTCACTCTTTAAATTCTCTCTTTATCTTTGGTGTTGGCAACTTTGATTATAATATGTCTTGGTGACTTTCTTTTGAGGTCTACATTATGTGGGGTTCAATGAGCATCTTGGATAGATATCTCGTCATCTTTCATGATATCAGGGAAGTTTTCTGCCAACAAATCTTCAACAATTCTATCTGTATTTTCTGTTGTCCCCCCTTTTCTGGTACTCCAATCACTTGTAGGTTATTCATCTTGATAGAATCACACATAATTCTTAGGGTTTCTTCATTTTTTTAATCCTTTTATCTGATTTTTTCTCAAGTAAGTTGGTGGCAATTGCTTTACGTTCAATCTCACTAATTCTGACTTCCATTGCCTCAATTCTTCTCCTCTCACTTCCTATTGAGTTGTCTAATTCTGACATTTTATTGTTAATCTTCTAGGTTTCTGACTGCTGTCTCTCTACGGATTCTTGCAGCCTATTAAATTTGTCATTAGGTTTTTGAATAACTTTTTTAAGTTCCACAACTAGTTTGTCTGTATGTTTTTTGGCACTTTCTACGTTTTGTCGAATTTCTAGAAGAATTCTGTATACTAATCTTGTATGCTGCCTCTGGTAATTCCAAGATATTCTCTTCCTCCAGAGAATTTATTGACTCTTTATTTTGGGAGCTTGCTGAAGCCATCATGGACTGCCTCTTTATGTAATTTGATATTGACTGTTGTCTCTGAGCCATCAATAAGTTATTATAATTTTATTTTATATTTGTTTAGTGTGTCCTAGCTTCTTGTTTTCTTTTGTTTTGATATGCCCAAATAGGCTGCTCATGTGTGCTAGTTTGATTGTTGGTGCCTTTGAAGCTCTAACGTCCTGTCACCAGGTAGCTCTGTTACTAAGTATGTACACCCAGGAGTCCACTAAATTTTGCTGTATAGATTCAGCTCAGGTGTCCAGGCAGTTGTTCACCAAGTGTGTGGTGCAGGCTCTCACCTACAGTCTTAGAGAGGCACGGGTAATTGGCGTAGACACAGGTATCTGGCTGCAGTAGGGGGGTCATGTGCTGAGCAAGGCAGGGGGCTGACGGCAGCCCCTGAGTGTCTGAAAGGAAAGCGTGTCCCTATTCCCTAGAGCGAGTAGGTAGGTAAGTTTTGCAGCCTGACTATAAGCCCCCTACTCTGTTGGCTGTAAAGACTCCGGGCACCACTTATTCTTGGACCCCTGTAGCAGGTGACTAGGTGATGTAGGTGGAGCCACCAGTCCTTAAGCCCCTGGTGTAGACCTGTAAAGGTGCCTGCTTAAAGGGCAGGGCAGTGTCACGGGTCACAAATCTGCCACTGCACAGCTGAAACAGTTGAAGTTACACTTCAGGTATATACCGTGTTGTACTGTGGTAGTGAGGGCTTACGTTATTGAGATGGGTCCACACAAGTCTATACAGGGGTGGAAGGTACTCAAAGTCTGCAGACCCCTTATGCCTGTGCCTAGCAAAGGAGCTGTGCCAACCCTGAGTTCCTGGCTTAGGGGAGCCAGTAGCTTATTTGTTCCCTCTCCAGGGCCAGGAGAATGGGTCAGGGCACTTTTGGGGATCTACTTCTAGGCCAGAGGACTCAGAGACTTCAGAAGTCAGGACCAGTGCAGAGCGGCGAGGGAGGGTGTAAAAAAGAGAGAGATTTTTCCCAAATGGGCTTTTTTTTTTTTTAAACCCCCACAAAAGGCCACACTCATGTACTTATCTTTAGCCACTTGGGAGCTGCTTTTCACTGGTTTGGAGTGTCCATGAAGAATCTCTGCTGCCGGATCTCTCTCAATGTGGAAACTGCCTCCCGAGCGCCTGCTTAGGGCTGTTTGCCGGCTTCTCTGTGCACCTGGAGCCCTTTGGGGCTGAAGAGCTGCGGTCCCCCTGCCGCACTACTCGCTTCTTCCAAATCATCTCCCTCTCCCCCCACCACTCAGTTCAATTCCTCAACTTTGCCTTGTTCGGGGCTCCTTGATTTTCATATGCAATCAAATCACTTGTTTTTCCAGGTCTTTGTTGTAAGAGGGATATAGGAAGCCATCTGAATACTCTGCCATCTTGGCCCCACCTCCCCCAACAGCATTCTCTAAAGAGATGGAAAAACTAATCATTAACTTTATATGAAAACAGAAAAGGTCCCAGATATGTAAAACACTATTGAAGAAGAAGAATAAAGTAGCAGGACTCACATTACCTGACTTCAGAACCTACTATACAGCTATGGTAGTTAAAACAGACTGTTGCTGGTACAACGACAGACACATTGACCAATGGAGCAGAATTGAGAACCCAGATGTAAGTCCATCCACCTATGGACAAAGGCCCAAAGTCCATCAAATGGGGAAAAGAAAGTCTTTTTAACAAATGGTACTGGCAAAACTAGATGCCCATCTGCAAAAAAAATGAAACAGGACTGATATCTCACACCATACATAAAAACTAATTCAAAATGGATTGAAGACGTCAATGTAAAGCCAAAAACTATAAAGATCATAGAAACAAATAGGATCAATGCTAGAGGCCTTAATACACAGCATTAACAAGATACAAACCATAACTAACAACACACAAACTCCAGAACATAAGCTAGATAACTGGGATCTTCTAAAAATTAAACACTTATGCTCATCAAAAGCCTTCACCAAAAGAGTAAAAAGAGAAGTTACAGACTGGGAAAAAAAATTTAGCTATGACAAATCCGACAAAGGTCTGTCTAATCTCTAAAATCTACATGAAAATCCAACACCTCTACAATAAAAAGACAACTAATCCAATAAAAAAATGGGCAAAGGATATGAACAGACACTTCACCAAAGAAGACATTCAAGTTGCTAACTATCACTAAATGCTGACGATCACTAGCCATTAGAGAAATGCAAATCAAAACCACTATGAGATACCATCTCACCCCAGCATTACTGGCATGAATCAAAGAAAAAGAAAATAACAAATGCTGGACAGGCTGTGGGGAGATTGGAAGTCTTATGCACTGCTGGTGGGAATGTAAATTGTACAACCATTTTGGAAAACAATACGGCACTTCCTTAGAAAGCTAGAAAAAGAAATACCATATGATCCAGAAATCTCACTCCTGGGAACATATCCTAAAGAAATAAGAGCCATCACACAAATGCATACCCATGTTCATCACAGCATATTTACAATAGCAAAAAAGATGGAAACAACCTAAGTGCCTATCAACAGATAAACGGATAAACAAACTATGGCACATACACACAATGGAATACTACGCAATAATAAAGAACAATGATGAATCTGCGAAAATCTCACAACATGGATGAATCTGGAGGGCATTATGCTGAGTGAAATAAGTCAATCACAAAAGGACAAATATTGTATTGAGACTACTATTATAAAAACTCATGAAAAGGTTTTACACACAAAGAGAAACAATCTTTGATGGTTGTGAGGAAGAGGTGGGGTGGGAATGGAAAAACACTAAACAGACAATAGATAAGTGGTAACTTTGGTGAAGGGTAAGACAGTATACAATACTGGGGGAGTCAGCACAACTTGACCACTGCAAGGTCATAGAAGCTCCAAAGACACATCCGAACTCTCTGAGGGACTGAATTACAAGGTCTCAGGGAATATCTAGCTCAATTGGCATAACAGCTTATAAAGAAAATTTTCTACATTCTAGTTTGGTGAGTAGTGTCTGGGCAGTTAAAAGCTTGTGAGCGGCCATCTAAGATACTCCACTGGTCTTACCCCTTCAGCAGCAAGGGAAAATGAAGAAAACCAAAGACACAAGGGAAAGATTAGTCCAAAGAACTAATGGACCACAACTACCATAGCCTCCCCAAGACTGAGTCCGGCACAACTAGTTGGAGCCTGGCTACCACCACCGACTGCTCTGACAGGGATCACAATAGAGGGTCCCAGAAGAGCTAGAAAAAAATGTAGAACAAAATTCTAACTCACAAAAAATAAAAAAAAATTAAAAAGACCAGACTTACTGGTCTGACAGAGATGGAGAAACCTCAAGAGTATGGCCCCCAGACACCCTTTTAGCTCAGTAATGAATTCACTCCTGAGGTTCACCCTTCAGCAGAAGATTAGACAGGCCCATAAAACAAAATGAGACTAAAGGGGCACACCAGCTCAGGAGCAAGGACAAGAAGGCGGGAGGGGACAGGAAAGCTAGTAATGTGGAACTCAAGGTCAAGAAAGGAGAGTGTTGACATGTCTTGGGGTTGGCAACTAATGTCACAAAACAATACGTGTATTAATTATTTAATGAGAAACTGATTTACTCTGTAAAGCTTCATCTAAAGTACAATTTTCAAAAAGGGGAAAAAAATTAACTTTTTAAGCCTGTGAGAAGCCATATAAGGTACATCACTGGTCTCACCCCTTCGGCAGCAACAGAGAATGAAGGAAACAAGATACAAGGGAAAGATAGCCCGTAGGACTAATGGACCACAACTACCACGGCCTCCACCAGACTGAGTCCAGTACAACTAGACGGTGCCTGGCTACCACCACTGACTGCTCTGACGGGGATCACAACAGAGGGTCCTGGACAGAGCTGGAGAAAAATGTAGAACAAAATTCTAACTCCCAAAAAAGACTAAAAAAAATAATAATAATAAAAAAGACTAGACTTACTGGCCTGACAGAGACTGGAGAAACCTTGAGAGTATGGCCCTAGGACACACTTTTAGCTCAGTAATGAAGTCACTACCGAGGTTCAACATTCAGCCAAAGATCAGACAGCCCCATAAAACAAAACGAGACTGATGGGGCACAACAGTCCACGGACAAGGACTAGAAGGCAGGAGAGGACAGGAAAGCTGGTAATAGGGAACCCAAGGTTGAGAAGCGACAGTGTTGACATGTTGTGGAGTTGTTAACCATTGTCATAAAACAATATGTGTACTAACTGTTTAACGAGAAAGTGTGTGTTCTATAAACCTTCATCTAAAGTACAATTAAAAAAATTAACTTTTTAATACTTGAAGGTATTGCATGAACTCCTTAACAGTGGCTATCTGGATGAGAGATTATCAAATTTTATTTGATTGGATTTTTTTGCTTAGGTTTATTTCCATATTTTCTATTCTTCAACCAGCATATTATTTTATAAGTATAAAACATTAAAAATAATGCGGAGGTATAAACAATACCAGACGATATATTTTATTTAATTTTTTAAAAAAAGCAAAACATAGATTACAGTACATCTCTTTCTTGAAGGAAAGGGTCATGAGTTTTGTCTGAGTTTCTTGGGCAGAGTCTGTGGTCCATAGAACAGGCTCAGATTTCGTTACCGCCATTGTCTTCCGTTGTTTGAGAGATAATTTTCCTAAGCAGAGCCATAATTAAGTCAGGAAAACCAGGATTATGTTACTTTGGAGCAAATATTATAAATGATTTCTTTTAATTGCGTGATTTTAAAATGTGTTACATGTTACATGTATGCTTCAATGTCACAGAATAAAACTGAGATTATTAATGGTGGTGCAGTGGTTAAGCACTCAGCTGCTAACTGAAAATTCAGCAGTTTGAACTTACCAGCCGCTCCATGGAAGAAAGATGTGGCAGCCTGCTTTTGTAAAGATTTACAGCTTTGGAAACCCTGAGAGGCAGTTCTATTCTGCCCTATAGGGTCCCTATGAGTCAGAATCAACTCAACAGCAGTGGGTTTGGTTTTTGGTTTTAGTTAAAATAGGAGGCCAAGGTTGGCCAGTATTAGGTAACAGCTAACACCTTCCACTGCTTATTTGAGGCCAAGAATTTGCTCATGACAGCTTTGGCCCTCACTAATGGGTAAGCAGGGCTCTAAAACAGTCCTGATTGGAACCTCTAGACCCCAGAGGTTCTCAGCCCTTTTTTCCACCCCTACAGGGTCATACACTCAAGAATGTGCTACAGTTATGGACAGCAGCAAGATAAAAGAGTAATTCATGTGTAATTCCTAGCAATTCTTTATCTCCACCTCAAGAAAGCATATTAAAGCAAAGAAGCAGATTTTGAGGGGAAAACCTTGAAACTACTCTAATTTTAAATGCGTTAAGTTACCCAGAAATTTCAACTCATGATGACCCCATGTGTGTTCGAGTAGAACTGTGCTCCATAGGGTTTTCAATGGCTGATTTTTCAGAAGTAGATCACCAGGCCTTTCTTCTGAGGCACCTCTGGGTAGATTCGAACCACCAAACTTTTGGTTAGCAGCTGAGCACCTTACCTGTTTGCACGACCCAGGGACTCCACACCTTTCTTACAGTAACTCACTACTGGCACAAAAGCACAGCTGAGAATGGCTGCTGTAAATATTTAGCTTCAGGTAGCACCTCTTCTAATGACAGTAACTATCTTCCATTGGCAAGGCCACCAGTCTCTCTTCTCGGTAGCTACCTGGAACTCCCTCTGGAGGAGCCTGGAAATGTCTCCCCTCTCCCCACACCATCCCACTCCCCACCCCTTGGGAGTGGTGGTCACTTCCAGCAGACACTGCAAATATTCATATTGCTTATTACCTCTTATCATGATGTCTAGATTTAATGGAACTAATTCTGAAGGCTGGAAATCAAAATCCTATCTAGGTTGAGTTTAGAGATTCCTGGTAAAAGAGAAAGCAGGAATCTTTTGGTTCTGTGGCACTTTTAAAAAGAAGTTTAATTGAAGTCTGAAATGTTGCACAAATGGAAGATACAAGTTTTAATTGAAAAAAAATTATAACCACTTAATCATTTTTAAATAAGGGCTGTAATTGCAGTCAACGCACAATAGCCGCATACAGACCCTGAGATTTCCGCAATAAAGCAGGGATGGTACAGCTTGATTTGCTAATAGCGCTTCCACTTCTCCTTCCTTTTGTCTCAAAGATTAATTCAGGCAAGGGCTATTAGTGCTGTTAATTGGTTCTACAATTTAGACCTTGCGCTTGTGAATGAATGACTGATGCAGTTGCTCAGCCAATAAATGGGAGCACTTCGTCAATGCTCTCCATTGTCTGGCAGGGCAGCATATGGCTGCACAGCCCTCCTCCACAGGCCCTCCCACCAGACAAAAGGCCCAGTGCCTCTTCGAGGTCACAGCTCCAGCAGGACCTGTGATAGGGCCTCAAGATGCCTTTGAAAGGAGGCAGACTCAATCTAATGGATATTCAACTAGCAGCTCTTCCCTCTCACCAGAAGGGAAGGAAGTTTTGTTTTGTTTTTCTCCTTGAACCATCCTCCCAGTCTATTATGAATTGTGAAGGAATAGGAGGCCTGGTGGTTATGAAGCTTGGCAAAAGGAAGCTCCAACTGTAGCTTGAAGATAAATATACCCGAGAGCTCAAAGAGAAAACCTTCTTTAATTGCTGCAGCACCTTCTTGGCATGGGCACCCCACCCCCACGGAGGCTGAGAGAGTTATCAGGCCCGATGGGGGACCATACCAATTGTGCCTCCCCCGGAGGACTTTTGAGATAATTGCAGGCTGAAACACCACCAAAGAGGCATCCTTATTGAAGACACGTACTCACCAATGGTCATTTGTAGAGCCACGTTGGATTTCACTATTCAGAAACATTTCCATTGCTCCATGAAAGAGCCCCTCCTCTACCACCTCCAGCCTCACACTCTGCATCACAGTTCAACTCAATGCTTTCCGAACTAAGGTGTTTAGAATCAATGGCCAATCTGCCATTTTATCTCCTTAGGGAGTCCCTGGGTGGCAGAAATCATTCAGCCCTTGACTACTAACCGAAAGGTTGGCAGTTTGAACACACCCAGCAGTGCCTCAGGAGACAGGTCTGGCAATCTGCTTCTGAAAAGTCACGGCCTTGAAAACCCGATGGAGCCTTTCTACTCTGCACACATGGAGTCTCTGTGAGTGGGAGTTGGCCCAACGGCAACTAACAACAACAGGGCAGCCTCAGGCCAGGAATTGCCAAAGAAGATGAAGGTGTGGAATGTCCCTGAGTGAGGGGATGGGGACAAGGATGAAAAGGGCTTGCTCCCGTGACTCGCTTGACATTGAGCATCCTCTGAATTCTGTGGAGACTGTGTGATGGGATTACATATTCATGCTTCTGCCCAATAGGGGAATCCATGTTTAGCTTGTATCCCATTCAGAAAGTGATTTTTCTCTCCAAAATAGGAGTTTAAAATCTATCCATCTTCCTCTATCTATGCAACAAAAATTGCACCTTGTAGGAAGAAAACCAATAGGAATCCCTGAGTGGTGCAACAGTTTAGCACTCCACTGCTAACCGAAAGGTTGGTGGTTTGAATCCACCCAGACGAGCCTCAGAAAAAAGGTCTGGCAATCTACTTCTAAAAAATCAGCCATTGAAAACTCTGGAACACAGTTCTACTCTGACACACATGGGGTCACCATGAGTCAGAATCAACTCGATGGCAACTTGGATTTTTTAGGAAAAAGACCCAACACTCAGATGAAAGAGAGAGATAGGGAGAGCCACAGCACCAAGAAGCAGTTTTTGGATTTACATGTTGTTGGACACAAACCTAGGGATTTAAGAAAAGTAACTTTGTCCATTCTTTAATAACTTCATAGAATTTCTACTTTGAGTCCCATTTCACTCAAAGACAGAAACTAGTTCTTCTCCCTCTGCTATCCTGAAGGTTGAATCCAAGTTCAGGAGCTTACATGGGGCCAAGGCATCAAGGATACATTTTCTGCAGTGAATTTAAAAGCAGTAACAAAACCTACTAATAGTCAGTCTGCTTTTCATTATCATCATGTGGCAAGTCTATATAATGTCAATGCTAAAATAAAAAAAAAGTTCAAATATTCCCCCCTAAGAATATTTTTTGTTACTCTAACTTCTAAACAATTGTTGTGATTACCCTTGAGTATTAACAATATATATGTAGGCTTCAAATAGCTGCCTGGGTGGTGCAAACAGTTAAGCCCTTGGCTACTAACCAAAAGGCTGGAGGTTTGAACCCACCCAGAGGTACCTCAGAAGAAAGGCCTGGGGTCTGCTTCCAAAAAGTCACAAAGGTGAAAACCCTATAGAGTGTAGTTTTACTATGAAACATATGGGGTAACTATGAGTAGAAATCAGTTTGATGGCAACTGGTTTACTGGTTAAGCTTCAAATTAGCACATTTTTACTACTTCTTCTTTAATAAACATTTTCTACCTAGAAGTTAATTCAGAAAATCCACCATTATTCTGTTGACCCCAACACACTCGGACTTAGCTACACACATTTTGTTTCAAGAATACGTTCTTATGGGTTTGGAATCATTTGTGTTTGCTTCAAGCACAGGTCAATATCCCCAACTCCTGTGGTACTACATATTCCTGCATTTATTCAGTAGATTTAAAATAAGCAATGATAGCATTGTTATTATAAAGACAAAGACCTTGTGTTCCTTCAACTCTGTCGTTCTATGTGACCACGTAGAATTATTCTTGTGTTTAAGATTTAAAACAGAGTAGAAACTGCAGTGTAACTTTTCCTCTTTTTAAAAAATATCTTCATGTAAGTAGAATATATCGATTCATTACTTTTCTCCTTTTCTGTATTGTAATATTCATTTTATTTTTATTTGTTTTTTGTTTACTAGCATGATTATGTATACAAAGTTCAATAAAACAAAATTTTCACTCTTCATGTTTCTTTTATGGCCACTATTATTATTATTATTTGTAGTGACCATAAAAGAAAAACTGTTATTATTTGCCACCACCTGTCTGTTTGTCATACTGTCTTTATCATACTTGCATGTTGCTGTGACACTGGAAGCTTTGCCACTAGTATTTCAAATACCAGCAGGGTCACCCTTGGTGGACAGGTTTCGGCAGAGCTTCCAGACTAAGACAGACTAGGAAGAAGGACCTGGCAGTCTACTTGTGAAAAAGTGGCCAGTGAAAACCTTAAGAACAGCGGTGGAACATTGTCTGATATAGAGCTGGAAGATGAGCCCCTCAGGTTGGGAGGCACTCAAAATACGACTGGGAAAGAGCCGCCTCCTCAAAGTAAAGTCCACCTTAATGACATGGATGGAGTCAAGCTTTCAGAACCTTCATTTGCTGATGTGGCATGAGTCAAAATGAGAAGAAACAGCTGCAAACATCCATTAATAATCAGAACGTGGAATGTATGAAGCATGAATGTAGGAAAATTGGAAGTTATCAAAAATGAAATGTAACACTTCAAGATAGATATCCTAGGCATTAGGAAACTGAAATGGACTGGTATTGGCCATTCTGAATCAGACAATCATATGGTCTACTATGCCAAGAATGACAAATTGAAGAGCAATGGCAGAGCATTCATCATCAAAAAGAATATTACAAGATCTATCATAAAGTACAACTCTGTCAGTGATAGGGTAATATCCATATTATGGGAGACCAGTTAATACAATTATTCAAATTTACCCAGCAACCACCAAGGCCAAAGATGAAGAAATTGAAGATTTTTTATCAACTTCTGCAGTCTAAAATTGATCAAACATACAATCAAGATGCATTGATAATTACTGGCGATTGGAATGTGAAAGTTGGAAACAAGGAATAGTAGTTGGAAAATACGACTTGATGATAGAAACAATGCTGGAGATAGCATGATAGAATTTTGCAAGACCAACGACCAATTCATTAGAAATATTTTTTCAACAACATAAATGGTGACTATACATGTGGACTTCACCAGATGGAAAACACAGGAATCTAATCAACTATATCAATATCATCAGTCAGAACAAGGTCAGGGGCCCGCTGTGGAACAGACCATCAATTGCTCATATGCAAGTTCAAGGTGAAATTGAAGAAAATTAGAACAAGCCCACGAGAGCCAAAGTACGGCCTTGAGTATATGCCACCTAAATTTAGAGACCATCCCAAGAATAGATTGGACACATTGAATGCTAATGACCGAAGACCAGACCAGTTGTGGAATGACATCAAGGACATCATACATGAAGAAAGCAAGAAGTCATTAAAAAGACAGGAAAGAAACGACCAAAATGGATATCAGAAGAGACTCTGAAACTTGCTCATGAACATAGAGTAGCTAAAGAGGAAGGAAAAAATGATGAAGTAAGAGAGCTGAACAGAAGATTTCAAAGAACTGCTTGAGAAGACAAAGTAAAGTATTATAGTAAAATGTGCAAAGCTCTGGAGATAGAAAATGAAAAGGGAAGAACGTGCTCAGAATTTCTCAAGGTGAAAGAACTGAAGAAAAAATTCAAGCCTCGAGTTGCAATTTTGAAGCATTCTATGGGCAAAATATTGAATGATACAGGAAGCATCAAAAGAAGATGAAAGGAATACACAGTCATTGTACCAAAAAGAATTTGTCGATGTTCAGCCATTTCAGGAGGCAGCATATGATCAATAACCAGTTGTACTGAAAGAAGAGGTCCAAGCTGCACTGAAGGCAATGGTGAAAAACAAGACTCCAGGAACTGACAGAATACCAACTGAGATATTTCAACAAACAGATGCGGTGCTGGAGGTGCTCACTCGTCTATGCCAAGAAATTTGGAAGACAGCTACCTAGCCAACCAGCTGGAAGAGATGCATATTTGTACACATTCCAAAGAAAGGTGATCTAACAGACTGCAAAAATTATCAAACAATGTCAATAATTTCATTAGCACAAGTAAAATTTTGCTGAAGACCATTCAAAGGTGGCTGCAGCAGTACCTCAACAGGGAACTGCCAGAAATTCAAGCCAGATTCAGAAGAGGATGTGGAACCAGGGATATCATTGCTGATGTCAGATGGATCTTGGCTGAAAGCAGAAAATACCAGAAAGATGTTTACCTGTGTTTTATTGACTATGCAAAGTCATTTGACTGTGTGGATCAAAATAAATTATGGATAACATTGCAAAGAATCGAAATTCCAGAACACTTAATTGTGCTCATAAGGAACCTGTACTCAGACCAAGAGGCAGTTATTTGAATAGAACAAGGGGATACTGCATGATTTAAAGTCAAGAAAGGTGTGTGTCAGGGCTGTATCCTTTCACCACACTTATTCAATCTGTATGCTAAGCAAACAATCAGAGAAGCTGGACTATATGAAAAAGAACAGGGCATCAGGATTGGAGGAAGACTCATTAACAACCTGCATTATGCAGATGACACAACCTTGCTTGTTGAAAGTGAAGAGGACTTGAAGCACTTACTGATGAAGATCCAAGACCATAGCCTTCAGTATGGATTACACCTCAATATAAAGAAAATAAAAATCCTCACAACTGTACCAATAAGCAACATCATGATAAACAGAAAAAATTGAAGTTGTCAAGGATTTCATTTTACTTGGATCCACAATTAACGTCCATGGAAGCAACAGTCAAGAAATTAAACGACAGACTTCCAGCAACATGGCTCTCTAGGCAGAAGCACCACGCTGTCCCTCTGCAGCAAAGATCCAAAAAACAAAGCCAAACAGAGAAAACAGCAATCCTGAAACCCTAAAACATCAAGTAAAGAGGTAAAGAACTCAGCCAAGCACCAAATGGAGTGAGAAACTGACAGAGAATGGAGAGCGAGGAGAGATTCATGCAGAGGTCCCCTATCAGCTAACGAAGCATGGATCTGCCATCTTGGACTCCTATCAGAGACCAGCAAACAGGGGGTACGAGAAAGCAGCTTCACGGAGCTTCCAGCAGGAGACAGAACAACTGGTAAACAGCAATATACGCTTTCCTACCCCCCACCCTTCTTCACCCCCACTCGGCCTCCTCTGCTTCCCGTGGCCACAGTCTCTTGGCCAGGAAGCACTGGCTGCTTGGATTCCACCTGCCCACACTGGCTGACTCCCTGAGTGCCATTTGCTGGCTGCTGGAGTTGATTTTTTCCACTTCTTTTGATTTCTTCCTTACCTCTCACAACCTCCCCCTCCTTTCACTCAAATATCTGGCTCCAGGCGCCGTCTTTGCTTCTTCCTAAGGGGCTGCAGAGCTCTGTTCAAGTGTGGAACTGCTTCCCAGTCTGTGCTGCCATGCTGGTGGGATCCCGGGGCTTTTTCTTGTTTGCTTGTTTTGAATTGTTTGTTTGTTTTCTTTTTCTTTTCTTGAGTTGGGAGCACGTTCTGGCCGGGCAGTGCTATGTGGCTTGGGACCTACCGCCTCAGCTTGCACAGACATGCAGAGGGATCTCAGAGAGCATTTCTTTTTTGGTGTTTTTTTTTTTTTCCTGTTTTTTTGGGGGCTTTTCTTGTTCTTTTTTTTTTAATTTGTTTTGTTTTCTTTTCCCTCTTTTTCCCTTTTTCTCTTTTTTCATTACTCAGTTTCTCGTCTCTCTATACCTTCCTTCTCTAACTGTCCCCTGAATACCTGGCACTGAATACCTCTACGCCTCCTAGCCAGGCTGTACTTCAACACCTGGGAACAACTTCCGCGGACCTCATAGACGCACCGGTGGGATCCCTGGGAGCTTTGCTGTTCTTTTTTCTTTCTAATATTTATTTATTCATTCTTTTCTCTTTTTTTTCTCTTCTTCTTCCCCTTCATGTTTTTTTCCATTTCATAGTCTCTCATCTCTCCACTCCAACAGCAAGCTGCCCTAGCACTCTTTTTTGTTTGTTTATATGTTTTTGGCTCCTGTTCCTCTCTCATACCCATCTTAGCACCACACATCACAATCTTCCCCCTCCATCTTGCCTATCTGCACTGTGCGCTTAACATCACACCACCAAGCAGCACAGGCATGGCTTACCAGAACCTGCCCTGCACTGATTACCAACCAGCCCTGGTGGCTGTAGTAAGTGCCACAAACA